>NW_026876223.1:0-192065 GCF_032173495.1 Musca vetustissima
CATTACCAGGCGTGGATTTTTTAAAGAATATTTTTGTCAAGGACCATTACCAGGCGTAGATTTTTTAAATAATATTTTTTCAAGGACCATTACCAGGCGTGGATTTTTTAAAGAATATTTTTTCAAGGACCATTACCAGGCGTGGATTTTTTAAAGAATATTTTTTCAAGGACCATTACTAGGCGTGGATTTTTTAAAGAATATTTTTTCAAGGACCATTAGCAGGCGTGGATTTTTTAAAGAATATTTTTTCAAGGACCATTAGCAGGCGTGGATTTTTTAAAGAATATTTTTTCAAGGACCATTAGCAGGCGTGTATTTATTAAAGAATATTTTTTCAAGGACCATTAACAGGCGTGGATTTTTTAAAGAATATTTTTTCAAGGACCATTAGCAGGCGTGGATTTTTTAAAGAATATTTTTTCAAGGACCATTAACAGGCGTGGATTTTTTAAAGAATATTTTTTCAGGGACCATTACAAGGCGTGGATTTTTTAAAGAATATTTTTTCAGGGACCATTACAAGGCGTGGATTTTTTAAAGAATATTTTTTCAGGGACCATTACAAGGCGTGGATTTTTTAAAGAATATTTTTTCAGGGACCATTACAAGGCGTGGATTTTTTAAAGAATATTTTTTCAGGGACCATTACAAGGCGTGGATTTTTTAAAGAATATTATTTCAGGGACCATTACAAGGCGTGGATTTTTTAAAGAATATTTTTTCAGGGACCATTACAAGGCGTGGATTTTTTAAAGAATATTTTTTCAGGGACCATTACAAGGCGTGGATTTTTTAAAGAATATTTTTTCAGGGACCATTACAAGGCGTGGATTTTTTAAAGAATATTTTTTCAGCGATCATTACAAGGCGTGGATTTTTTAAAGAATATTTTTTCAGGGACCATTACAAGGCGTGGATTTTTTAAAGAATATTTTTTCAGGGACCATTACAAGGCGTGGATTTTTTAAAGAATATTTTTTCAGGGACCATTACAAGGCGTGGATTTTTTAAAGAATATTTTTTCAGGGACCATTACAAGGCGTGGATTTTTTAAAGAATATTTTTTCAGGGACCATTACAAGGCGTGGATTTTTTAAAGAATATTTTTTCAGGGACCATTACAAGGCGTGGATTTTTTAAAGAATATTTTTTCAGGGACCATTACAAGGCGTGGATTTTTTAAAGAATATTTTTTCAGGGACCATTACAAGGCGTGGATTTTTTAAAGAATATTTTTTCGGGGACCATTACAAGGCGCGGATTTTTTAAAGAATATTTTTTCAAGGATCATTAACAGTGTGGATTTTTTAAAAAAATAATTTTTTAGGGACCATTAACAAGCATGGATTTTATAAAGAAGATTTTTTCAAGGACCATTACTAGGCGTGGATTTTTTAAAGAATATTTTTTCAAGGACCATTACAAGGCGTGGATTTTTTAAAGAATATTTTTTCAAGGACCATTACCAGGCGTGGATTTTTTTAAAGAATATTTTTTCAAGGACCATTAGCAGGCGTGGATTTTTTAAAGAATATTTTTTCAAGGACCATTAGCAGGCGTGGATTTTTTAAAGAATATTTTTTCAAGGACCATTACCAGGCGTGGATTTTTTAAAGAATATTTTTTCAAGGACCATTAGCAGGCGTGGATTTGTTAAAGAATATTTTTTCAAGGACCATTACTAGGCGTGGATTTTTTAAAGAATATTTTTTCAAGGACCATTACCAGGCGTGGATTTTTTAAAGAATATTTTTTCAAGGACCATTACCAGGCGTGGATTTTTTAAAGAATATTTTTTCAAGGACCATTACCAGGCGTGGATTTTTTAAAGAATATTTTTTCAAGGACCATTAGCAGGCGTGGATTTTTTAAAGAATATTTTTTCAAGGACCATTACCAGGCGTGGATTTTTTAAAGAATATTTTTTCAAGGACCATTAGCAGGCGTGGATTTTTTAAAGAATATTTTTTCAAGGACCATTAGCAGGCGTGGATTTTTTAAAGAATATTTTTTCAAGGACCATTACTAGGCGTGGATTTTTTAAAAATATTTTCTATGGGTCCATTACTAGGCGTGGATTTTTTAAAAATATTTTCTATGGGCCCATTACAAGGCGTGGATTTTTTAAAAATATTTTTTCAAGGACCATTACCAGGCGTGGATTTTTTAAAGAATATTTTTTCAAGGACCATTACCAGGCGTAGATTTTTTAAAGAATATTTTTTCAAGGACCATTACCAGGCGTGGATTTTTTAAAGAATATTTTTTCAAGGACCATTACCAGGCGTGGATTTTTTAAAGAATATTTTTTCAAGGACCATTACCAGGCGTGGATTTTTTAAAGAATATTTTTTCAAGGACCATTACCAGGCGTGGATTTTTTAAAGAATATTTTTTCAAGGACCATTACCAGGCGTGGATTTTTTAAAGAATATTTTTTCAAGGACCATTACCAGGCGTGGATTTTTTAAAGAATATTTTTTCAAGGACCATTACTAGGCGTGGATTTTTTAAAGAATATTTTTTCAAGGACCATTACCAGGCGTGGATTTTTTAAAGAATATTTTTTCAAGGACCATTAGCAGGCGTGGATTTTTTAAAGAATATTTTTTCAAGGACCATTAGCAGGCGTGGATTTGTTAAAGAATATTTTTTCAAGGACCATTAACAGGCGTGGATTTTTTAAAGAATATTTTTTCAAGGACCGTTAGCAGGCGTGGATTTTTTAAAGAATATTTTTTCAAGGACCATTAGCAGGCGTGGATTTGTTAAAGAATATTTTTTCAAGGACCATTAGCAGGCGTGGATTTGTTAAAGAATATTTTTTCAATGACCATTAACAGGCGTGGATTTCTTAAAGAATATTTTTTCAAGGACCATTAACAGGCGTGGATTTTTTAAAGAATATTTTTTCAAGGACCATTAGCAGGCGTGGATTTTTTAAAGAATATATTTTCAAGGACCATTAGCAGGCGTGGATTTTTTACAGATGATTTTTTATGTTTCTTTGCAGTACTTGGATTTTTTAAAATATTTGTATTTAGGGACCATTGCAAGGTGTAGGGTATTCAAGGTACGCTTATTTATTATAATTAATATTAATTCCTTCTAATTCCGTATATTCTTGTATAAAACTTACCAAACGCATTTCTATTACAAAACTAAGGTTATTGTTGCCTTTTATGTTATGAATAAAACTGAATTCAAAACTCGTCGTCATGTACATTGTCGTAAATATCAACATATTCTAATTCATTTTTTTGAATAATAACTTCATTAGTAAAACATAGCACAAATTAATTAAAAATATTATAAAAAATCTAAAATTTACGCCAATGCTGTCAGACGGTGGCCATAAGGCATTCGGTTAATATATTAAAAAAAAGAGTCGGAAGAACTTAATTTAAAAAACAAGGAAATTAGAAAAATGTCAGCCGGTTCGACGTTATTAGAAAATCCTGGCGGTGCTTCAATGCCAGGCGGTGCGGACAGTGGTTTAAGTCCTATGTGGACTGCCGTAATTGGCTTTGCAATAATTGCCGTGTTATTCGAAATATATATCCGAAATACTCGTGAATATAAGTTAACCAAAAATATGCCATCACCTCCAAGGCTGCCGATTGTTGGACATGGTCATATGGCTTTTAATTTATCCAATGCTGGTAAGGTTTCGCTGTGATGCAGGAAATTCAACATTGTCGCAAGGTCAAAAAGTGAAGATTTTGGAAACAAATTAAGGACAATCTGAGGAAAAATATTTTAAAAAATCAACGCTTGTGAATTTTTTTTTTCAAAAACCATTAAGGACGTGGTATTTTTTAAAAGAAGCGTGGATTTTTAAAGAAAAATTTTTGAAGGTCCATATCAATCGTGGACTTTTTAAAGAAACATTTTTGAAGCTTCATATCAATCGTGGATTTTTTAAAGAATATTTTTTAAAGGACATCGGCGTGGATTTTTTAAAGAATATTTTTTTAAATGACAAACAGAATAGTGGTTTTTTAAAGAAAACATTTTAAAGGAACAGAAGCGTGGATTTTTAAAGAAAAATTTTTGAAGGTCCATATCAATCGTGGATTTTTTTAAGGAAACAATTTTGAAGGTCCACATCAATCGTGGATTTTTTTAAGGAAACATTTTTGAAGGTCCATATCAATCGTGGTTTTTTTAAGGAAACATTTTTGAAGGTCCATATCAATCGTGGATTTTTTAAAAATATTTTTTCTATAGTCAAGCGTGAATTTTTTAAAAATATTTTTCTATAGTCAAGCGTGGATTTTTTAAAAATATTTTTTCTATAGTCCATTCTTAATCAAGCGTGGATTTTTTAAAAATATTTTTTCTATAGTCCATTCTATAGTCAAGCGTGGATTTTTTAAAAATATTTTTTCTATAGTCCATTCTTAATCAAGCGTGGATTTTTTAAAAATATTTTTTCTATAGTCCATTCTTAATCAAGGGTGGATTTTTTAAAAATATTTTTTCTATAGTCCATTCTTAATCAAGCGTGGATTTTTTAATCCATTCTTAATCAAGCGTGGATTTTTTAAAAATATTTTTTCTATAGTCCATTCTTAATCAAGCGTGGATTTTTTAAAAATATTTTTTCTATAGTCCATTATTAATCAAGCGTGGATTTTTTAAAAATATTTTTTCTATAGTCCATTCTTAATCAAGCGTGGATTTTTTAAAAATATTTTTTCCATAGTCAATTCTTAATCAAGCGTGGATTTTTTAATCCATTCTTAATCAAGCGTGGATTTTTTAAAAATATTTTTTCTATAGTCCATTCTTAATCAAGCGTGGATTTTTTAAAAATATTTTTTCTATAGTCCATTATTAATCAAGCGTGGATTTTTTAATCCATTCTTAATCAAGCGTGGATTTTTTAAAAATATTTTTTCTATAGTCTTAATCAAGCGTGGATTTTTTAAAAATATTTTTTCTATAGTCCATTATTAATCAAGCGTGGATTTTTTAAAAATATTTTTTCTATAGTCCATTCTAAATCAAGCGTGGATTTTTTAAAAATATTATTCAAAGGTACATAACAAGCGTGGATTTTTTAAAAATATTTTTCAAAGGTACATAACAAGAGTCGATTTAAAAAAAATGGCTAAGGTCCACATCTAGCGTGGATTAAAAAAATATTATTTTCAGGACCCTTTATTAATTCATGATTGTTTTTCTTTCCAGAAATAATGGCCGAAGCAATGAAATACATTGACAGTCCGGGTTCTGTGGCTCGCGTTATGTTAGGTCCTGTTATTGCCGTTGCCCTATGGAATCCCGTCGACATTGAAGCGGTGCTCAGCACCAGTAGCCACTTGGAAAAAGCACCCGAATATAAATATTTTCAACCCTGGTTTGGTAATGGTATTCTAATATCCAAAGGACATCATTGGTCGCATCATCGCAAAATGATTGCCCCCACCTTCCATCAAAGTATTTTGAAAAGTTTCATTCCGACCTTTGTCCAGCATTCAAAGAACGTGGTGGAACGTATGACTCACGAAGTGGGCAAAGAATTTGATGTTCACAACTATATGTCTCAGACAACCGTGGAAATATTACTTTCCACAGTTATGGGTGTAAAGAAGTTACCCGAACCCAATAAATGTTTGGAATACGCCAAGGCTGTTGTAGATATGTGTGATATTATTCACAAACGTCAGCTGAAAATCTATTATCGTCTGGATTCTCTGTTTCAATTTTCCAAATTAAATGACAAAAGTCATAATCTGTTGAATACAATTTTGAATATGACACGAAAAGTGGTTGACGAGCGTCAGAAAAATTTCAATGCCGATGCACGAGCTATTGTCGAGAATGTTACCGAGGCTGAGGCGCGAAAACAAAAGGCTAAAAAGACTGAAGGTTTACGTGACGATTTGGATGATATCGATGAGAATGATGTGGGTGAGTATTAGACCGATCTTTACCCTTCAGGGGTGTATATTGCAAATATTTTCTGAGAATAGTTTGCATTCCCCTAATGGATTCAAATGACCTCTGGATAAAAAATAAATATTGAAATCCCATTGCTTTATGCCATTTCAGGTGCAAAGAAACGTCTGGCCTTGTTGGATGCCATGATGGAAATGTCCAAGAATCCTGAAATCGAATGGACCGAAAAGGATATTATGGATGAAGTTAATACAATTATGTTTGAGGTGGGTTTGAAAACGATTAAATTTAAGCAACAGTACACTATTCAATTAATTTCCCCCTAGGGTCACGATACTACATCGGCTGCCTCCAGTTTTACCCTCTGTATTTTGGGCGTTTATCCGGACATACAAGAAAAAGTGATGGAAGAACAAAGAGCCATTTTCGGCGATGATCTAATGCGTGACTGCACCTTTAACGACACCATGGAAATGAAATATTTGGAGCGTGTAATAATGGAAACACTGCGTTTGTATCCACCAGTACCAATGATTGCACGTCGTGCTGAACATGACATTAAATTACCCTCAGGACCATATTCGATACCAAAAGGCACACGATTTGCCATTATACAATATGCCATACATCGTGATCCGAAATCTTTTCCAAATCCCAATAAATTTGATCCCGATAACTTCTTGCCCGAACGTATGGCCAAACGTCATTATTATAGTTATATACCATTCAGTGCTGGTGCCCGAAGCTGTGTGGGTCGGAAATTTGCAATGCTCAAGTTGAAAGTTTTACTTTCAACCATTATTCGCAATTTCATTGTGAAAAGTAATCAAAGAGAAGAAGATTTCCGTATGCAGGCAGATATTATTTTGAAAATGGAAAATGGTTTTAATATTTCACTGGAACCACGTTTAACCGGCAAAGCGATGTAAAAAGGGTGTAATATATTAATGTTGTAATGTTATTATAGGGTTTTAAGGATAAATGTAATAAGCTATATTATAATATATACATTGTCATATATACATTAAAAATGCTAAAATGTTGTAATTAAAAAAAAAACAAGTAATAAAAAATGAAATATGTCGTCGATCTCAGAAATTTGATTAGAAGTGTTAGTTTTTCTCAGATAATTGACATCTTAGTTGATATCCACATCAAAATATTTTTCGAGGAGATACAGGGCATATTTGACAATAAAATCCAAAAATACAGACACTCAGAATGAAAAAAACCTGTTTTAGGAACTTCATTTACGGTGGATATTTAAAAAACAAAGACATATATCTTCTAAAAAATAGTTTTTAATTCACCAATAATCTATAATGCCGAATTCCGTGGGAAAATGCGGATACAACTTTAAAATACCGAAAATGTAGCGGGTCCTTCCTTATATGTGGTCTATTTCATATTGTAGGCTTGAATGGTTTCTACCAATCATGGTTTTCTACCCTACTGGAACCACTCAATTTGGATCTATATCGAAATAGTTTTTCATGAATGTTTCTCATCATGGGCAATGCGATTAAAACCTTCAGTCGTATAATTTGGAAGGGTTTGTTGCGGTTGAGCAGGTATAAAAAACATTTATTAGTTTGGGTGCATCATGAAGATGAGGAAGGTCGGTCGGTTAGACAATTAAAGAGGTGTAAAGTGTGACAAGGACCATTGTCGAACAGATGTTCTCTATCGTGCCATCAATACAAATTGAAACGGCTACACCATTACTTACTACTCTGCTGATCTAAAGATTCGTTTTCCATAATTCTGCAACGATCAAGCAGATATCGACAACTTTTTGTTGAGCTGACGCAAGGGTATGAACTTTTTCTCCTCATGTAGCATATCTATTGGAGTCATGAGGGGACATTATTTTTGTAGACTCCATCTGGCTAATGTTATAGCCTACACAACTATGTTGTCAGGGTATTATAGCTTTGTGTGACCCAAGAGTTTGTAACGTCACGAAATGTTGGTTCTAGACCCACCGTTTAGTATATCGTCACATCTCGAGTAGCTAAGTCGATTTCGCCATGTGTGTCCGTTCCTCTGTCCATTATAATTTTTAAACACGATAGAGACAAAAAACAGTTGTGGAACAGTTTTAGCGTGCAGGACAGATTCTGGCAAAAAGCTCCCCTATTGTTTTTGGTAATTATAGGTTCCGGTTATGGTCAAGGTCAAGGATTAATTCCAAATTATAGGATTCCAGCTCTATCGGTTCACCTAAATCCATATTATATCAAATTTAGTATCATTTAGTACACATGCGTGCAAATTTTCGTTACTACCTACATCATGCAATACAATGAAAATCTTATTACACAATGTCGGGATTCCAGCTTTATCGGATCACTCTAAATCGAAATTGTACCAAATTTATTGCATTTTAGTACACATTAGTAGACATTTCAAAAAGTTCCTACATACCCCAATTCAACACCCCTACAGTGATCCTAACTCCAAATGTCAAGATTCCAGCTCTATCGGTTCACCTATATACAAATTTGGTACCATTTAGTATACATTAGTACAAATGTTCAAAATGTTCTACATACCTCAATTCTACTTCCCAACAATGATTCTACCGCCAAGTTTCAGAATCCCAGTGATATCAGTTCACAAAAATTAAAATTTTACCAAATATAATACAATTTCATACCTATGTGTATGAATTTCCAAAACTACACCAATACCCCAATCCTACACTCCAACAGTAACCCTATGTATAAATTTCAGCGTTCCATCGGTTCACCCAAATCCTCATTTGGTACCATTTTGTATATATTAGTTCAAATTTCCAAAACTTTCTACATATTCCAATACAGTTACCCTAACTCCAAATTTTAGAATTTCAGCTCTATTGGTTCAACCAAAATTTAAATTGTACCAAATTTAGTACACATTAGTACGAATTTCCGAAACTTCCTACAAAACCTACACACCAACAGTGATCCTAACAACAAATTTAAAGATTCCAGCACTATCGGTTCACCCAAATCCAAATTGTACCAATTATAGTACGATTTAACAATTTTCGTACACATAAGTAAACAATTTTCCAAACCATGCATATATTCCAATCTTAATCTCCGGTGGTAATGTTAATTTCAAATTTCAGGATTCCAGCTACATCCGTTTCTTTAAATTCAAATTGTACCAAATTTAGTATAGTTTCGTACTTTTTGTATATACGCTTTCAAAACCCAACTTCTCAACCTTAATTCCAAATTTCACGTTTTTAGCTCTACCCATTCACATGCTACGAAATGGTAACAAATTTAGTACATTTTAGTAATTTTCGCATACTTATAGTTCTAATGTCCAAAATAACCTTTTGGTACATCTATCCTACATTCCAAATTTCAGAGTTCTAGCTCCACCGGTTTGCCAATTACAAATGGTACCGTATTTAGTACTTTTCGTGCCGTTATAGTACGGATTTCCAAAAACCCATCTTTATCTGACACACATCACCCAAATTTCAAGATTCTAGCTTCTGCCGTTTCGTGTGGGGGTTGATGAATCGTTAAGTCAGTCAATCAATTAACTCTTTTATTAGTATATATATTTGGAAAATGTGCAAGTGCAAGAAAGAGGAGTTGATGACCTCTAATCTGTTAGGAGGGTGCAAATATCCACATAATAAAATATGTTGAATTAATGGGAGCTCCTATACCGAAAAAATCGCCAGAAAAAGATGATATTCTAAAAGTGGGGCTATTCCATAACGGGAATAAATATTGATCATTTTGGGTAGTGAAATTGGACAGCCAACGACACCCAAAATACAGAATATTAGGAGTACCGTTATATGGGGGCTACACCAAAACGAGAACCGATATATCCCATTTGCAATACCAAACATCCTAGGAGTACAAGCAATGTCTTATGAATGTTGACATTGCATTTTATTCTGATCAAAAATATATATAAATTGCGGGGTGAATATTTCGAAGTCTTGCAAATGAAATGAAAAATTTTGGGGCAATATTTTATATGCTAACTTATTTACTTGTACATAGTTCAATATTTTTAAGTAGTTTGAAATGGCAACATCGAGGGTAGCACCATGTAAATGAACAAGATCATTTGCAGCATACTTTTAGGATGAAATTATATGTGATATAAAATATTCGGTTCTCATTTCATGTTTAATAATTTGACGTTATTTATGAATATTGTTAAAAAGAATTACTGCACCTACATTGATCTTAGGTAATATTATTTTACAACTAACTCTAAGTATTTTTTTGTTATATGAAGTGTGTTCGAATATATTTTATTCGGTTGTCCATTTAAAATATGTACTAACATAAGATCCATAGCATACTTTTAGGATGCGTTTATTTTACTTATTTGTCATAAATGAAAAAAGTGAATGTTATATATTTAAAGGCAATGTGGATCGATTTTCAAAATGATCAATTTTTATTGAAGTTTGTAATTTATTTAAGGTATAAAGAAATGCCTATATTGTGTTTGATGGATCAATTTATGCTTGATTGATCGCTTATATTCAATTACTTGTCAAGTACACCCACACTTTGAACACGTGCAATTGCCAAATAACAAAACAAAAGAACAATGACAATGGAAATTTGCACGATATGAAATTTAAAATTGATGTACCATTTCTTTTTCTACTCTCTTCAATTGATTTGCTATTGTTGTGTGAAACAATACAAATTCAAATTTTGTGGTTATGCTTTCAATACAGCATTCATACAAATGAAAACGAAATTATTCATTCAAAAAATAGTATTCTCATTCATCGCAATTTATTTCCGGTGAGATTTCGTTCAATGCTCCCGTGTTGTTTTCATTTCCATACATTCAAAGAGGGTGAACAAGTGTGCCATATAGTAGAGCAGAGGTTAGGTTCAGTTCAAATGCTATCCTTGCATTGTTGTTGTTCGGGTATTGTCTTTAATTTCACTTTTCTTGGGTGAAAACAATGCTAGTTCGTGCGTCCGCCTCTTTTTGTTTCTTAAGACAACCGACACTTGTTGTTTTATTCATTTGTCTGTCCTTAAGGTATTGCTTTAATTGTTGAAAGAATTGTTGAGGTTTTATTCATTAACATCCTGTGGCCGTCAATTTATGCTAAGCGGAAGTAGATTTGCTGAATATGCCTTCAATGCTTTGTGAGTGAATTAAATTTGCATAGATTTCACTTTCACAAAACAAAAAGGGAATAAAATAAAAAATTACATTTTATAGTCATGAAGTTCAGTATGCACGTAGTGTGTCTTCGAAAAAAAAATAAAAATTTTTAACTTTAATTATAAATTACAAATTATAGATTATCAATAAATTTGACAGCTGATGTAATTTTTAAAAATGTGTTATTGCCACAATAACGTCATCGATATTTTTGTATGTCAAGTCCATTCATATTGACCGAATTCCACGTAAATAAAATATTATGCATAAATTGATGATTACGAAAATGTCGATTACACAAACAATATTCAATTAGAAAATTAAAAACAATAATTAATAAACCAGTGAGCGGAGCAGTATAGTCGGACGGGGCCGACCATACGATACCCCAAACAACTAACACAGAACACTATCTTTCTGAGGATTTTTATTCCGAGCCTGAGTAATATATCGTGATATTTGCCCCCTCTTGTCCGATTAGAGGTCAACAACACCTCTTCCTTACTTTTTTCGAATATTCAGTACAGTCCTTCTAATTACTTGTCCAGATTACCTTCACGGTGGGTTGTGCTGTGATTTTTGGATTATACTCGACTCGAAAACACACAAAAAATTAAGTTTTCGGTCCATTTCATCCCAAAATTTTAATCTGATCATCACCGAAAATTGTAGGCGTTGTTCTTGACCATAACTGGAACTTCATGAAAAATTTCAAAGCCATCAGCGCGATATTTCCCCCTCTAATGTGGTAATGGGTTACTAAATAATATTTGAATACGTAAGCACCTGTAAATATTTGACTGCAACTCCCACATCTGAGTAGATACATCACTATATTTGGTATCAATTTAAAGGCCAACCACTCCTCTTGAATATGCTATCAACTCCTCGGGTCTACATCCTCCAGGAGTAAATATATATGCCATAGAATACAAATTTTGTCATTTTTCACACAAAAGTCAGGGTCCATTTGACCCGCTAAATATTGACCGATCTTTATCAAAACATGCATGCTTATTCTCTGGCCCGATCCCCTTCTCCATGTAAAAATTCGCAATGTTTGGGCCATAATTGCGGCCTCTGGAGCGACCAGAAAAACCGACAAAAATAATGTTTTTGGTCCATTTCATCCCCTAAATATTAACCGATCTTTCCCAAAAACAATAGGGGTCTTCATTGGCCAGAACCCATCCTACATGCAAAATTTCGTGAAGATTGGTCCATAACTGTGGCCTGTATCGTGTTTACAAATTATAATGGACAGACGGACGGACGGACGGACACACATGTCTAGATCGATTCAGCTAGTCGAGATATGACGATCGGTATACTTAAAGGTATGTCTAGGACCAATATTTCGCGGCGTTACAAACATTTGGGGCTGCACAAAGCTATAATACCCTGACAACATAGTTGTGTAGGGTATAATTAAAAAAAACTACAACTAAAAAATATTGCGTATTGTGAAATCGAATAGACGGCCACGTCTTCGTCGTCAATACAAGAAAATATGAATTCAATTATTTTTTTTTCCAGTTTTTGCATATTCATAAAAATATGTTCACATAACGCGATGGTTCGATCCGCACCTTATAATAACTAGAACTTAGACTGACATTGACAGTTCCACTTGAACAGTGCTACAAAATAGATTTATGTCGAGAAACCGAGAGTGTTATATCGGGATCAGAAATTTCATATAACAACTGTGAGATTATCAGGAGGAGGATACAAAAAAAGTGAAAGTGAACCACAAACATGGAAATCCTGCAACAGGAGAGTGCCCAGCTCCATATGGGAGCTGCTGCTACCAGTTCGGCTGGTACATGGATAAGTTTAGTTTTTGGTCTAACAGTCATTGCTGTGCTCTACGAATATTATCGCCGCAATACCCGTGAATACAAATTGATGGATTCGATACCAACACCAAAACAATGGCCCCTCATCGGTAATGGTCACATGGCTTTCGGCCAGAACAATCATCAGATTTTAAAACTAATGCAAGAAGTGTTCCGTGACAACGGTGAAACTATTCGCATTTTACTGGGTCACTTGAATGTGGTGTTCCTTACTAATCCAGCCGATTTGGAAATATTCCTAAGTGGCCATAAACATTTAGAGAAAGCTGTGGAATATCGTTATTTCCAACCTTGGTTTGGTGATGGTCTACTGATCTCAAAGGGCCACCATTGGCGTCATCATCGTAAAATGATTGCGCCCACCTTCCATCAAAGTATTCTGAAGAGTTTCGTACCCACCTTCGTAAAGCACTCCAAAGCTGTGGTAGGACGGCTGAGCTCTAAGGTGGGCGAGGAGTTCGATTGCCACAAATACATGTCGGAGACAACGGTCGATATTTTACTTACCACCGCCATGGGTTGTAAGCAACAACCAGAAACGGAAAAGAGTGCCGAATATGCCCAGGCTGTTATGGATATGTGTGACATCATCCATAATCGTCAGCTGAAATTGTTCTATCGTTTGGATTCCACCTATAGCTTTACAAAACTTCGCGAACGTGATAACAAACTGATGAATGTTATTTTGAGTATGACCCGCAAAGTGGTAGAGGATCGTAAGAAAAATTTCAATGCCGAGGAGCGTGGTATTGTTGATCGTGCTGATGCTAAGTCGAATAAGCCTGCTGCCAAGAAAGATGGCCTTCGCGATGATTTGGACGATATTGATGAAAATGATGTTGGGGAAAAGAGACGCTTAGCTTTGCTCGATGCCATGATGGAAATGGAAAAGAATCCCGATATTAAATGGACCGATAAAGATGTTATGGATGAAGTTAACACTATTATGTTTGAGGTAATGTATGTGTGATTGGGTTAACGGGGAAAGAAAGAGGAAGGAAACCTAGCCGTTAGCACAGAAAACATATTCATGGTTTTCTACGATTTTAAGTCATGGAACATCTTCAATATAAACAAGTTTTTTCCCATATTTCAAGGTATTGACAAGAATACATTGAAATATCCGTCGAGAACCAAAAAATTACATTTACAATTACATGTTTAAGTCATCCGTAGTTTATTTACTGTATGGATTTAGAGCCGTATTACACTAAATCCCCCCATTTGTGGGGTACAACGTCCTGTCGTCTACTTCTTCAGTTGTGGGAAACCTGCAGAACCAAACCATTTTTAGGTACAATTTCCATATAATCGCTTTTCAGACAAAACTATACCACTTTGCATATTTTGTATGCTTCCTTGACATTTTTCCAGCCGAAGTTGCTATATTGTTCTTTAAAGCTATTTCAGAAGGTCTTAGTAGAATTTTCTCAGCAAATTAGTCATGTGTGTACCAGGAATATCACGTACTAATTTCAGTCTTATCTTGTGATATACTCTTGAATACATATATAATATTTTCTATTTATAGAAAAGCCATTTATCGTTGCCTAGAAAGAAATCTTGAAGGCTGTCTATATATGAAAGACCTTTAAAAATTATCTTGAAATTTCTTTATTCTGATACTCCTCTTGGTATAATAATTGGCTTACCCTATGTGATAGGGCTCCTTGAATTTTGTGCAGTGGTTAGGACCTTTGCTTATTTGTTGTTGCCATTTTTCTCTGGGTGGAAAAATTCGATCTGTGTCTTTCAAAGGAACTATTCCGCAAAAGGTCCGGTTCTCTAGTTCTTCAGGTTCCCGTTGCTTCAATCGCTAATTTTTGCCTTCATTCATCTTGTTTTTTTACTCTATCGTTCATTTAGATCTTCTAGTCCATTAACCGCTTCGAGATAGATTACTTGAATGTAAGGGATCTTCAAATGTGAATTTTTTTCTGCAAATATTCGAAAACATTTTGAAAGAAATCCCTCCTTTGCTGGGATTCGAATAGTTTGCACTACGCCACTTACTTTCCGCTAGATATATGTCAGCTTTTAAAGGACCTCCTTTCTTCAATTCAGACGAAAGTTCTCATTATTTATGGGACCTCTAGATAACTGGCAGAAATCATAAATTATTCTCTTTATGGGAGGCAAGGTAACAAAGAACTATGGAAGGTCTATGTTTGGAAATTTTCTAGAAATAATATTCTCTGCAGAGCGTATTTAAACGTTTTCGGTAGGAAAATGTTCTTTCATGCATAGAATACCTAAAAAATCATCAATTATAGAAGATATTCTATTTCAAATGACGTTTTTTATATATGAAAGACTAGTAGAAGTCTTATCATATAAGAAATTCCAATATTTATATTAGATCTATAAAATATTTTTAAGGTTATTCATAGGAAATATAAAAGGGTTTCATCCTATGGATATCTAAAATTTCTTTTTTTACAGAAGCTTGCTTTTATAATTCGGGGCTACAAGGGGCCTTCAACGTCTTGAAGACCTACAAAACGTTTTCTTCTTTATCAGACCCCTATAAACTGTTCTCTACAATTTATTCCAAACATAGAAGGTTAATTTAAAGTCTACAATATCTGGAAAATATAAAAATAGTTTTTTTATTTCTAGAAAATATCCTTCCTCTAGAAGGCATCAGAAAGGGTTTCTATATATGAAATACCTATAGAAAAAAACATCATTAAGGGTTTCTGTATATGAAAGACGTATAGAAATTTATCCTATCTGTATTTCTTTCTCATGTTACTTTTCTTGGGAGCAAAGACGATTCGTCTGCAGTAGCCTTGGTGATGGACCTGCCATCTGTCGTTGCCTAGAAAAAACGTATCCTTGAATTTTGTGTAGTGGTTGAGGTCCTTGCTTATTTGATGTTACCTTTTTCCACTGGGTTACGCTATCCACAGTCATTTCTTTGTTCGTCATATGCTCATGTGTTGATGTTGATGCCGAGATTGGTTATTTGAATGCCATAGAGCTTTCCCATTTTTTACAAATATTCAAAAACCTCTTTGCAAAAATTTCTTTTAAGCCTCATTTTTAAGTATTTAATTTATGAGAGACCTCAATAATGTTGAGATAAGGAGGAACTATGGACTAAGTCTACGTTTGAAACCGTTTATTTTGATATTCTTTCATTTATTTCAAATGACATTTTGAAGATTTTTATATTTTGAAGCCCTGTAGAAGGTGTAAGAAGTCCAATATCTGAAAGAGATCATAGAAGATTTAAAGATTTTCGACCTCAATTAATGTTTTATAGAATAATATTTTTTAGTTCGGATAGGTGCTTCCAGAACGTTTTCTATTTTTATATGACCTGTATAAAATATATAGATTTCAGATGACCTTCTTGAAATGATAACCCTCTTGAAAGATAATTTATTTATAAAAATATTCTAGATATATTCCATGCCTCTCTAGAAGGCTATATATATTTTGAAGATATCGAGAAACAATGAACCATTGGAAAAATAGAAGCCGTCCATTTAAAGAAAAGTTTTAATTTTTTTGGTAAATCTCTAGAAAAACCTCTTAAATTGATTCAAGTTTTCTATATTTAAAATATTTATGTCTATAAAAGTCCCACTAGAAGGTCATAAGTGGTCTATATCTGTAGAAGATCCCCAAAAGGCTTGTAGAAGATACATGTCTGTGAAAATTCCTCTAGAAGGCCATATGGAGTATATATCTCAAGAAAGTCCCCAAAAAGCCTTATATATCTGGGGGCTCAATGAAAATGTGGTATTATATTAAAAAACTTAAAAGAATTTATTACTCTATATGACCTCTAGAATGTTTGTAGAAAATCTCTAAAACTTATTCAATATTCAAAAGGCATCTAGAAGTTCCATAAGATTTCTTAAAGGCTGAAACACATTTTGAATTCCTCTAGAAAATTTTTATCAAAAGGTTTCAATCTCGAAAATGTTTAAATATTTAAAACAGAGTCCTGTTTGTGAATGCCCACTTAGAATTAAATTTGAATATCTAGGTGGACTTCATGGAGTTTTTTTTTTATTTTAAAGGTCGTGCCATCTTCCAAAATGTTTACAACTGAATTTTTTTTATTTCTCCCCTATACAGGGTCACGACACCACAGCGTCTGGTTCCAGTTTTGCTCTCTGTCTTTTGGGTATCTATCAGGATGTACAACAACGTGTCTTCGAAGAACAACAAGCCATCTTTGGGGATGATCTCAATCGGGATTGTACATTTGCCGACACTCTGCAAATGTCTTATTTGGAAAGAGTTATCTGCGAAACATTGCGTTTATATCCACCAGTACCATTGATTGCACGTACAGTGGAAGAGGATGTAAATCTAAAATCTGGTCCCTACACTGTGGCCAAGGGTTCAACGGTGGTACTTTTACAATACTTTGTACATCGTCGCCCTGACATCTACCCTGATCCGGAGAAATTTAATCCCGACAACTTTTTACCCGAACGTGCAGCTAATCGTCATTATTATTCGTTCATACCATTCAGTGCGGGACCACGCAGTTGTGTTGGACGTAAATTTGCCATGTTACAGTTGAAAGTTTTACTTTCGACCATTATACGTAATTATCGCGTTTCATCTAATCGTACACAGGAAGATTTCCAACTGCAAGGTGATATTATTTTGAAAATGTCAAATGGTTTTAATATATCTCTGGAAAAGAGACCAACATCTAAGGTGTAGAGATACATTTTGTTTTGTGATAGTGGTAGATTTTGATATAATAATTATTTTATTTTTTGTCGGTTCATTTTCTTAATTTCGAGCATAGCTTATTAATATTAACGAACGTGTACTCTTATATATATTAACGATATCCATTTGCTAACATAACATACTTACATACATACTTTCTACTAACATTTCCATGCTGAACAATAACAAATATATTTCCACGTGAATACAAAAATGTAAAAAAAACAAACGAATAATTAAATAAATAACTGGTCATGCACAGTACAAAACTGTAAAAATTGAGGTGTGTATTTATTATTGTTGTTGTACTAAAATGCAAGTATATATTAGTAAGACTTCCTATATAACTTGTCAAGGGTTAACAGAAGCGTGGATTTTTATATATTTTTTTTAAAAGAAGCTGGATTTTTTTAAAGGTGGACTTTTTTAAAGAATAAGTTTAAGGGTCTATCAGAAGCGTGCATTTTTTAAAGGACATTCTTAAGGTCCATAATAAGTGTGGAATTTTTAATAATATTATTTATTAGTATTTTTTCAGGGATCTTTGATATCCGATATTTTTTAAAGATTATTGTGAAATGTTTTTAATTTCTTTAAATTTCCGTAGTGCACGCGGTTTTTTTAAATTGAAATTTTATAAATCCCGAGCTCTAATTTTCCACATGACTGTAAAATAAACATCACATAAAAATAAACTGATCTAAATACAACAACAGCAACAACAACACTAAACTCCAAAAACCAATCAATAAGCTAAGCTTCTGATATATTAACCTCAATTGCTACAGAAATTCTTCCACAACGCATCGTAATCGATTTATTGAATCCAACGATTGCTATCTCTCCTTGGGGCTAAGTAGACATAATTTTCACACAATGGCATTATCATTTGTTAAACGTATTTAGTATTTATTTCCATAAGCTTATTAAGTCACCACAAAAACTGGCATTCTGGGAGTCACTTCTTCAGACATTCATTCATTGATACCAGTCATTGCCTAAAACCTTAACGGATGCTACTGTTTACTACACTTTATTGGTCAATGTCTACGACTGGTGTCACAACAATAAGGTGTCAATTTAGTGAAAGGTGCATTCGTTGCCTGGCAATTCGTGCCAGAAAAGCTTTTGCGGCATTTTAATGTGGTAATATTGATCATCGTCTACTTACTTAAATGTTGTTGTTGTCGTTTGTCTTGTAGGACTACCGCCAACACTCAGAAATTGTTTATGGCCATCTCCTTTAACATTTATTACAAGGTTATAGGTTGGAGGATTTGTGAGGTTTATATTTGTTTTAATATGGTTTTCAATTTATTTTTGGGCATGCGTGGTATTTATGGAAGCCAATATGGAAATGGTAAATATTTTGACGCTCGTTATTAGTTAAATTGTTGATGTTTTTGCCAACAACTTCGAACCGGAAGTATTATATCGTCTTATTGATATTAATTGAAGCAAAAGCAGTGCTCCAAAAATCCTCGATTGAATTGGTTATTGAAACAAAAATTAAATTCACCATTAACCAGTAAGGGAAGCAGTAAAGTCGGACGGGGCCGACTATATGATACCCTTCACCACTTCACCACCCTTCACCACCAAATTTCGTGCAACTCGAAAAATATATAGGGACTTTGGAGAGCAATTTACCTTAAATCGGACGAAAATATATATATTAGAGCTATATCTAAATCTGAACCGATTTTCACGAAACTTAGCACACTTCATTCTGGACCTAATTCAGTACTCTATACCAAATTTCCTGCAAATCGAAAGATATATAGGGACTTTGGTGCACCATTTACCTTAAATCGGACGAAAATATATATGGGAGCTATATCTAAATCTGAACCGATTTTTTCCAATTTCAATAGGGTTCGTCCTTAGGCCAAATAAGAGACCTATGCCACAATTCATCCAATTCGGATCATAAATACGACCAGTACTTTGTTCACAATTTAACATGGACAGACAGACGGACGGACATGCATAAATCGACTTAAAAAGTGATTCTATGCATATTCTCAAAAGAAACCAAGTGTCTATCTCGTTTCTTTTTGCTTGTTACAAACATATGCATAAAAACATAATACCCTGTACCACAGTGTGGTGAAGGGTATAAAAATCCTTAATTTAGTTGGTTATTAGAAAAATATAATTTTGAAATCCACCTTTAGAAAATTGTACTGCAAAAAATTCACGTTGTATTGGTTTTATGAAAAAATATTCTTTAAAAATCCACGCCTTGTAATGGTCGTTGCAAAAATATTCTTTAAAAATCCACGCCTTGTAATGGTCGTTGCAAAAATATTCTTTAAAAAATCCACATCTTGTAATGGTCGTTGCAAAAATATTCTTTAAAAAATCCACGCCTTGTAATGGTCGTTGAAAAAATATTCTTTAATAAAAACGACGCCTGGTAATGGTCCTTGAAAAAATATTCTTTAAAAAATCCACGCTTGTTAATGGACCTTGAAAAAATATTCTTTAAAAAATAAACGTCTGTTAATGGTCCTTGAAAAATATTCTTTAAAAAATAAACGTCTGTTAATGGTCCTTGAAAAATATTCTTTAAAAAATAAACGTCTGTTAATGGTCCTTGAAAAATATTCTTTAAAAAATCCACGCCTTGTAATGGTCTTTGAAAAAATATTCTTTAAAAAATCCACGCCTTGTAATGGTCCTTGAAAAAATATTCTTTAAAAAATCCACGCCTTGTAATGGTCCTTGAAAAAAATATTCTTTAAAAAATCCACGCCTGTGTTGTTAATGGTCCTTGAAAAATATTCTTAAAAATCCACGCCTTGTAATGGTCCTTGCAAAAATATTCTTTAAAATATCCACGCCTTGTAATGGTCCTTGAAAAATATTCTTTAATAAATCCACGCCTTGTGATGATGATCCTTGAAAAAATGTATAATGTAATGGTCCTTGAAAAATATTCTTTAATAAATCCACGCCTTGTAATGGTCTTTGAAAAATATTCTTTAAAAAATCCACGCCTTGTAATGGTCCTTGAAAAAATATTCTTTAAAAAATCCACGCCTGGTAATGGTCCTTGAAAAAATATTCTTTAAAAAATCCACGCCTGGTAATGGTCCTTGAAAAATATTCTTTAAAAAATCCACGCCTGTGTTGGTAATGGTCCTTGAAAAATATTCTTTAAAAAATCCACGCCTGGTAATGGTCCTTGAAAAAATATTCTTTAAAAAATCCACGCCTTGGTAATGGTCCTTGAAAAATATTCTTTAAAAAATCCACGCTGTGTTGGTAATGGTCCTTGAAAAAATATTCTTTAAAAAATCCATGGTCCTTGCTTTAAAAAATCCACGCCTGTGTTGGTAATGGTCCTTGAAAAATATTCTTTAAAAAATCCACGCCTGTGTTGGTAATGGTCCTTGAAAAATATTCTTTAAAAAATCCACGCCTGTGTTGGTAATGGTCCTTGAAAAAATATTCTTTAAAAAATCCACGCCTTGGTAATGGTCCTTGAAAAAATATTCTTTAAAAAATCCACGTGTTGGTAATGGTCCTTGAAAAATATTCTTTAAAAAATCCACGCCTGTGTTGGTAATGGTCCTTGAAAAATATTCTTTAAAAAATCCACGCCTGTGTTGGTAATGGTCCTTGAAAAATATTCTTTAAAAAATCCACGCCTGTGTTGGTAATGGTCCTTGAAAAATATTCTTTAAAAAATCCACGCCTGTGTTGGTAATGGTCCTTGAAAAATATTCTTTAAAAAATCCACGCCTGTGTTGGTAATGGTCCTTGAAAAATATTCTTTAAAAAATCCACGCCTGTGTTGGTAATGGTCCTTTAAAAAATCCACGCCTGTGTTGGTAATGGTCCTTGAAAAATATTCTTTAATGGTCCTTGAAAAATATTCTTTAAAAAATCCACGCCTGTGTTGGTAACGGTCCTTGAAAAATATTCTTTAAAAAATCCACGCCTGTGTTGGTAATGGTCCTTGAAAAATATTCTTTAAAAAATCCACGCCTGTGTTGGTAATGGTCCTTGAAAAATATTCTTTAAAAAATCCACGCCTGTGTTGGTAATGGTCCTTGAAAAATATTCTTTAAAAAATCCACGCCTGTGTTGGTAATGGTCCTTGAAAAATATTCTTTAAAAAATCCACGCCTGTGTTGGTAATGGTCCTTGAAAAATATTCTTTAAAAAATCCACGCCTGTGTTGGTAATGGTCCTTGAAAAATATTCTTTAAAAAATCCACGCCTGTGTTGGTAATGGTCCTTGAAAAATATTCTTTAAAAAATCCACGCCTGTGTTGGTAATGGTCCTTGAAAAATATTCTTTAAAAAATCCACGCCTGTGTTGGTAATGGTCCTTGAAAAATATTCTTTAAAAAATCCACGCCTGTGTTGGTAATGGTCCTTGAAAAATATTCTTTAAAAAATCCACGCCTGTGTTGGTAATGGTCCTTGAAACAGATTCTTTATAATATTCTTTAAAAAATCCATGTTTGTCAATCTGTTGGTCCTTGAAAAATATTATTTAAAAAATCCACGTCCTTGAAAAATATTCTTTAAAAAATCCACGCCTGTGTTGGTAATGGTCCTTGAAAAATATTCTTTAAAAAATCCACGCCTGTGTTGGTAATGGTCCTTGAAAAATATTCTTTAAAAAATCCACGCCTGTGTTGGTAATGGTCCTTGAAAAATATTCTTTAAAAAATCCACGTTGGTAATGGTCCTTGAAAAATATTCTTTAAAAAATCCACGCCTGGTAATGGTCGTTGAAAAAATATTCTTTAAAAAATCCACGCCTGGTAATGGTCGTTGAAAAAATATTCTTTAAAAATCCACGCCTGGTAATGGTCGTTAAAAAAATATTCTTTAAAAATCCTCGAGTGGTAATGGTTGGGGAAAAATATTCTTTAAAAAATCCACGCCTGGTAATGGTTGGGGAAAAATATTCTTTAAAAAATCCACGCCTGGTAATGGTCCTTGAAAAAATATTCTTTAAAAAATCCACGCCTGGTAATGGTCCTTGAAAAAATATTCTTTAAAAAATCCACGCCTGGTAATGGTCCTTGAAAAAATATTCTTTAAAAAATCCACGCCTGGTAATGGTCCTTGAAAAAATATTCTTTAAAAATCCACGCTTGGTAATGGTCCTTTAAAATAACAATACAACAGGTTGGGTTTCAATTCAAAACGAAAGGGTAACAATCGTCGATCACTTTCTATGCCATAAACAAGAAAGGAACCGACCAAAATCCATAGTTAGTTATTTTTTTATTGCTATTTGCAATTCGATACAGCTGATGATGATGATGGCTATGGCGGCAAAGATGATGTGAGGATATTGTTTGTCAAAAACTATGAAAGTGAAGGTAAACATTCACTCACTGTTTGATGAGTGAGAGTAAATAAATCTGGAGGATTCCCATAACCCTAAATGTAATATGATTTGCGATTTGGGTGAAAATTATTAGGGAGCATTTTAATGAATAAGAGTGAGAGTGTCCTTTTACCAGTTGAAAATATCAAATTTTCATAAATAGTATTGAAGCAGGTAAATGATGATTCGTATGAGATGGGATAGGAGATTCAGAGGGTGAAAATAGCGATATCGGGGACTAGATTCATATGTGAAAAGTGAAATTTAATATTATCTCATCATCGAAAATAAATAAAAAAATATCATTCAGTTTACTTTCTCTTTTGTGAAGAACGCACAAAGAGAAAGTTCATATTTTGTAATTTTAGAAAAAAATATTTTCAGTGGTGTTGAGTTTTTAACATTCATACCGACTGATCATGGGCCCGCTTACTTCTTCCTAAGCTAATCTTATCGACTAGAATTTATTTAAAGAAGATACAATTTTATTGAATTATTTTTCCCATAGATTACAAGGATTACACAAACCAAACAAATTTAAATTCCTGCCATCTTCCGTCTTACAATTCGCAAATTCCCATGGATTTTCATTTTCGACCTTGGATCAAAGATCCGGTGTGACAATTACCAAAAAAAAAATCGTGTCATCAATTGACCACAAATAAAACCTCAGCAATATTACAGAGTTTTAATTTTAAAGTATCAGATTAGTTTAAGCCAAGTGTCCGCCAAACTAATCCATTCTTGAAGTGTTGCTCTAAATTGTAACCCAAGAAAATAAATACAATTTCTTTGTAAAATCTTGAGTGGAACACTTGAGGAATACAAAGACACGTTAAGTGTTGCGTATTGTCATCTTTCAAGTAGCACTTGAGACAGACACACGAAGAAAACGAAATGCGGGTTAACGCGAATGCCCAGCCAGCGAGCGCAAAAGGATTTAAAGATTTATCAGATTACCGATTTAAAGCAGGTCAGTTTCAAAGATTAAGATAGGAAAATCGTCTTTGGAAATTTAAGCCCTTAAACCGCAATTATATGATTTATTTAAATGCTACACTAAAGGCAAACCTCTTCATGTTCCCAGATTTGTCATCAGAAATTCTTAAATTCTTCTCTTTATGCGGAAAGAGAAACTATATTTAGCGGACATAAGAATTTCAATAACTAGAGCATTTTAACACATTAAAGTATTAAAGGATTTGGAACAAAAGATTATGTTGAGTTGGGTTAAGAAGATATGGATATTTACGGTACAGCTACCTACGGATGGAATGGATATTAACAAAATAAAACATGATTAATATTAATAACATTTACTGAAAAAAATCAAAGTGAAATTTTAACATTTGTTTAAAAATTTTAATTTTAATTTATTTTCTTTATATTAAAATGAAACAAACGAAAAAAGCGCTAAGTTCGGCCTGGCCGAACTTTGGATACCCTCCACCATAGGTATCTGTCAGCAGATACTTGAAATAAACATATAGCGAACATACCAACAAGTGAACCCATACCGATAATTCTACGAACCGATTTATGTAAACCGTTATCTACACCAAATAAAAATTGGCCTGTTCCCGTATTGCAAGAAACTACTACTTTTTATTACGATAACGAATTTTCCTTTATGCTATCGAAAAAAATAGAAAAATCGAGTAGATTCTTGCAGTACGGGAACAGACCAAATGTCAGCAATTTTTAATGGGAATTTTTCCTAAAATCTGAAACTCTAAAAACCTAAACTGATACTAATAACGCATGGTATAGAGTATACAATCCTCAAACTACTGCAATTTAGATTGCAAAGTTATATGAGGCTATGCCTAAAGTGGGACCAATATTTATTATATAGTGTAGGAAGTAGCGAATATTTGGGGTTATCATTATATGAGGTCTATGCCTAATTAATGACCGAACCCAATGTTTCAACTATTTCCTTCAGGAGGTATCATTCATTATATGGAGGAGATGCCTAAATGCTGGCCAATATATTTCATTATCGTCAGGTTCGAATTTTTTTATCACGATTTCCTTTGAAAGCGGAATGATTACAACCGATGGCTAAATCGTCATAGAATTCAATAATTTATAGGGTAAAACTGACTATTTCGCGTAACGTCTATACCCTATACTATGGCAGACGCCTATATAGGGACAACCCCAACGCACAGAACTAATAAACTAACTATTTTAATATAAAACAAGTGAAAAAGAGTTATGTTCGGCCGGGCCGAACTTTGGGCTATTGCAAAATTCGGGTTATAGTTCATTATCGAACCTTACGTTCGTGTTTTTTATGTCGATATCCTTCGCAGGTGAAATGATTAGAACAGACTCTTACACTCTTAGATGGGAACTATCCCAAAAAGGGGCGAATATCAATATTTTTTTTGTGGGGAGATTTGTTACCATATACGACTACAAAATACCAAATTGCAGCAAATTCGGTTGAAAACCCCATTCAAGAACCCCAAAATACCGAATATTTGGGGGCTACCTCATATGGGGGCTACCCGAAAAAATGGACCTATATTTATAATTTTTAGTGGAGAAATTTGGTACCCTATAAAAACCCTTTGTACCAAATTTCAACGAATTCGGTTTAAAAACGCGATTAAAACCCCCAAAATACCGTAAATTGGGGTACCGTTATATGGGAGCTACCAGAAAAAGTGGACCGATTTTTTAATTTTTAGTGGAGATATTTGGTACCCAAAAAGAACCCAATGTACCAAATTTCAGCGAATTCGGTTAAGAACCCCAAAATATCGGGCGGTGCCCCTATATCGACGCCTTCGAACCATAGTAAGCTAAGTCGACTTAGCATGTTTTAAAGTTCTTTACGTTTTTAGATACTACAGTCCTTAATTTAAATTCACTGAAATTTTGGTAATCATCGGCCAATCGAAACCAAAGTTATAAACAAAAATGTTCTTAGCATGGCACGTACGGAAATGAATATTTCCATGAGTTACAAATGGAATGACAAAATTAATATACCCTACAAACTGTGATGGAAGGTATAACAAGTAAAAAAGTGCCCTCACCCTATGGTTTGCGGGGAAGGTCTTCGGAGCTACACACAGGTTTTATTATTCGATTTATATAAGGTATAGATTTTTATAAAATATGTTTCAGATGTAAAATGGACATTCTATTCCTCTTATATTGGATTTATAATTATTAAAAATGTTTACCCTTTGTGGGGGTCGTACCAGAAGTAGTGGACCCATCTTTCCATCTTCAAACTTGGTCTAGGCTTGGTAAAGATAAAAGATTGTGCAAAATTTGGTTCAAATCGGACATTCAATTAGCCTGATAATGGATTTATAAATATTGAAAATTTTGATCATTTGTGATCTAGGCCTGGTAAAGAAAATAAGTTGTACAAAGTTTTGTTAAGGAAACCCCACCCATTCTCGATTTTAATTTTTCAAGGTTTTCAATGGGCTGGTAAATCAATACCAATGCTTGTTAAGGTTTGTAATTTACAAAAAAATTTTGTTGTTGTCTTGTTGTTGTTTTTTGTAATTAAAGAAAAGTCCTTATTTTTGATGGCGGGCATGATAACTCCTCACTGGAACATCGGAATCCGAAAATTCCAACGGTGTTAAAAAGAGAACATGTCTGGCTCTCGTATGAACTAGGATTGACTTCGCTCTAAAATTAACAAAATGGCCGACATTTGAAAAAATATATTTGGAAAATCGCCGATTTTTGACCAAAAACCAAGTTAAAAAATAAGGAAGATCTTCACCGATTGACTTTATCCTAGTTCATACGACAGCTATACACTCACAGAGAAACGTGTAAAAATTTGGAATCGATTGGGTTATTAGTTTTTGAGTTATCGTGCGTTTAAAGTTTGAGAAGCCCTTTAGCCGTCACTTGATGCTGACACAATAAATCAGCTATATCTTCAAGAGTTCTTGAGATTTTCACTTGATATTTTGTAGAGACATTCTTGAAATAGTGTAGAATCGAATTAAATCAAAAAAAAAAAAAAAAAAAAAAAAAAAATTGACCCCGTGAATGGGGCGGTCCCCTTTAATTCGGACAGTCATTAAGTTTTAGCACAATTTTGACCATTTTGTGGGGGAGATACCTGAAGGAGTGGAACTTAAACCATGTTAGGAAGAAATATTAAGATGTGCAAAGTTTGAATGAACTTCGCGAGTTATCGTGCGCACCAGCCAGACGGGCAATTTTTTCCAAATTTTCTGAAACGGATATAGTAAAAAGAAACATGGGTTCTAAAGCCAATATTTCGATGAGGCACATTTTCACCGTATCAAAGTGTATATACCCTCATTAGCCATAAGGCTAAGGGTATAATAATCCACACTTTTTTGTTCATAAACAAATTCCTAAATATTGAAAAAACAATCACTCCTCTATATATGATTCGGTAGAAACCCTGCATATCGTATTATCTTTGTCAAGCTTTTTTGAATCTGAAAATGGAATTTATAGACCCACTTCTTGTAGTACCTATCCCTATAAAAGGGTCAATATTTTTGAAAAGTTTTTTATTGTCTGAAAAACGTGATCCTTTTTGATAAGAAGATTTTCTATCTACTAATATTTATTTATTGTGTCAGCATCAAGTGACTTAAGACGGCATTTAATATCTACGCCATTTTGTTATTTTTGTGTTATGTTAATATCCTAGTTCATACCAGTCAAAAATTTACTATTTCGAATGTGGCTGGAATTTAGGGAAGGACTTCTCTTTAATTACAAGAAACAACTAACAAAAAAAAAAAAAAAAAGTCAATTTATTTCCTTATCCTTTAAGTGTTCAGGTGTTTATATGTCATGCTACAAGTTTTGTAATGCACATCATCAGCGTCTGGCAACGCTTGAAAATTATAAAAAATTGAAATTCAGATAGAATATAGATAAAATATTTTATGGATTATAAGAGCTTCTGCCATGTCACAAAATTGTGACAATTTTTAGGGGAAATGCCAGAGGTGATGCCGATACATTGCCAATATCTGCACTATATTGATATATAGTAAAAATAGCAGCGTTGGACCAAACAGAATCTACCATTCGATATATATATACATTTTATCAAAAACTTTATCGTTTGTGTTGTAGATACAGGAAAGAATAACCAAATAAATCCCACCTTCGGACATTTTAGGATAAACATAGAGAAATAGTTTTTAGAAAAATGCATGCATTGAAATAACGACTATATTAAAAAACAAGCGAATGATACAAACTAGAGGTACATATAAATAGGCTACAAATTGACAGTAGCCGTTTCAGGCTGGTTCATTCGCTTCAAGAAACCGATATAAAATACAAAATTCCACACAGGAAACTCCAGCATTTCTCTAAGCAGAGTCATCCAGATAATGTGGATGTTTTCATCTTACAGATAGCAGAATTTGCATCTAACCATTTATTTTTCTGACCTTGCAATGCCTCGTTGACTAATATAATAGCGTTCAAAAACTACGTCCTTCTTGGGGTTTCGAAAAGTCATCTAAAGATTCTATGATATCATGTTATTCATCATTTGACATGAACTCTCTACTCCAAATTTATTTCTGAACAAATCCCAAAGTCATATATTTAATATTGCATATTCCAGTAATTGTCGATCATATCACAATTATCAGCAAATTTCCAAGCTGTTGGGTATGGCTATTCATTCTGTTTAATCTGGCATATTTTAAAATTGCTTTGTGTGTTCCTAGAGATGTAATTATGTTATGTAAAGTGATAATTCCTATGATAGAAGATTTGCTGTAATAAAACTCAATGTTCAAATATACATCTAATATTGATCTAAAAACCAAGTATTAAATATTTTCAATACATTTTCTCCTAGCACATGTTGCTGAAAACACCCCGAAGTAGAAAATGATTAATCTTCCGATACCGAAGTGCTTATTTCATGTTCATGCGTTCGTATGTTTTGTTTAATATTACGTTGTGTAAGTATTTCATGCTTCACTAGATTTCCTCTTTGCTTCAATGCATGTTTCTTACTTAAGGATATTTTTCTGTTGATCAATATCTTGGGAGGATGGATGGATGAATGATATGCAAAACATGGATTTCTCTAATTCTGTTCTACTCAATCCAATCTTTATCCACACATCTCTGTTTGGTTGTTTGATCTTCTTTGCTGGTATGGAACACCCAAGAAATCCTCCTTCATAGTAGGGTTATGTGTGTGTGCTCTATTTTATGGCTGTTGTTGTAATTGCTATTGTTGTTGGAGTGAGTAACATATGGCGGTGTTCTGTCTGTCATTTGATTGCAGTGAATTTGTATTATCATGTCCCGATGTTCGACAAATGTCACCTACTCCTAAAACTATGAACAATGTTGTTGTCATTGTTGAAGCAAATAAAGAGGTGCCTGTCGTATGTTTGATGCAGTTAAGTGGCACCCACCATATGTTCCAATATAAATACGGGGAGAGAATGACAGTGCAACAGCTAATTATCTTAAAGGAGAATATTGTATAGCAATGAAATGGGAAACATTTTGCTGATTTTAAAAGGGCTAAACGTGGATTTTTAAGGAATATTTTTCAAAGACCATTACCAGGTGTGGATTTTTTGAGGAATACTTTTCATAGGCCATAACAAGCGTGGATTTTTGAAGAATATTTTTTCAGGGATCATTACAAGGCGTGGTTTTTTTAAGAAAAATTTTCAGGGACCATTACAAGGCGTGGATTTTTTAACAATATTTTTTCAGGGACCATTACAAGGCGTGGATTTTTTAAAGAAAAAATTTTTCAGGGGCCATAATATGGCGTGAATTTTTAAAGAAAAAATTTTCAGGGTCCATAACAAGGCGTGGATTTTTTAAGGTATACTTTTTCTGGGACCATTACAAGGCGTGGATGTTTTAAAGAATTTTTTTGTTCAGGGACCATTACAAGGCGTTGATTTTTAAGGTATACTTTTTCAGGGACCATTACAAGGCGTGGATGTTTTAAAGAATATTTTTTTCAGGAACCATTACAAGGCGTGGATTTTTTAAAGAATATTTTTTTCAGGGACACATCCATACAAGGCTTGGATTTTTTAAAGAATATTTTTTTCAGGGACACATCCATACAAGGCTTGGATTTTTTAAAGAATATTTTTTTCAGGTCCTATACAAAGCGTGGATTTTTTAAAGAATATTTTTTCAGGGACCATTACAAGGCGTGGATTTTTTAAAGAATATTTTTTCAGGGACCATTACAAGGCGTGGATTTTTTAAAGAATATTTTTTTCAGGGATCATTACAAGGCGTGGATTTTTTAAAGAATATTTTTTCAGCGATCATTACAAGGCGTGGATTTTTTAAAGAATATTTTTTCAGGGACCATTACAAGGCGTGGATTTTTTAAAGAATATTTTTTTCAGGGACGATTACAAGGCGTGGATTTTTTAAAGAATATTTTTTTCAGGGATTATTACAAGGCGTGGATTTTTTAAAGAATATTTTTTCAGCGATCATTACAAGGCGTGGATTTTTTAAAGAATATTTTTTCAGCGATCATTACAAGGCGTGGATTTTTTAAAGAATATTTTTTCAGGGACCATTACAAGGCGTGGATTTTTTAAAGAATATTTTTTCAGCGACCATTACAAGGCGTGGATTTTTTAAAGAATATTTTTTTCAGCGACCATTACAAGGCGTGGATTTTTTAAAGAATATTTTTTCAGCGACCATTACAAGGCGTGGATTTTTTAAAGAATATTTTTTCAGCGACCATTACAAGGCGTGGATTTTTTAAAGAATATTTTTTCAGCGACCATTACAAGGCGTGGATTTTTTAAAGAATATTTTTTCAGCGACCATTACAAGGCGTGGATTTTTTAAAGAATATTTTTTCAGCGATCATTACAAGGCGTGGATTTTTTAAAGAATATTTTTTCAGCGATCATTACAAGGCGTGGATTTTTTAAAGAATATTTTTTCAGCGATCATTACAAGGCGTGGATTTTTTAAAGAATATTTTTTCAGGGATCATTACATGGCGTGGATTTTTTAAAGAATTTTTTTGTTCAGGGACCATTACAAGGCGTGGATTTTTTAAAGAATATTTTTTCAGGGATCATTACAAGGCGTAGATTTTTTAAAGAATATTTTTTCAGGGATCATTACAAAAATATTTAAAGAATATTTTTTCAGGGATCATTACAAAAATATTTAAAGAATATTTTTTCAGGGATCATTACAAGGCGTGGATTTTTTAAAGAAAAATTTTTCAGGGATCATTACAAGGCGTGGATTTTTTAAAGAATATTTTTTCAGGGACCATTACAAGGCGTGGATTTTTTAAAGAATATTTTTTCAGGGATCATTACAAGGCGTGGATTTTTTAAAGAATATTTTTTCAGGGAAGGCGTGGATTTATTACAAGGCGTGGATTTTTTAAAGAATATTTTTTTCAGCCGACCATTACAAGGCGTGGATTTTTTAAAGAATATTTTTTTCAGCCGACCATTACAAGGCGTGGATTTTTTAAAGAATATTTTTTTCAGCCGACCATTACAAGGCGTGGATTTTTTAAAGAATATTTTTGCAACGACCATTACAAGGCGTGGATTTTTTAAAGAATATTTTTGCAACGACCATTACAAGGCGTGGATTTTTTAAAGAATATTTTTGCAACGACCATTACAAGGCGTGGATTTTTTAAAGAATATTTTTTTCAGGGACCATTACAAAGCGTGGATTTATTAAAGAATATTTTTTTTCAGGGACCATTACAAAGCGTGGATTTTTTAAGGAATATTATATTTTTAGAGATTATTTTTGAAGGACGGTTAATAGGATGGTTAATGCAGTGTAAAAATATTTTTAAAGGCTATTGAAAGAGTGGATTTCTAATGAATATATTTGTATTTTTTTTTTTTTTTTTCGAAAAAATCTTATCTGTAGAATGACAATTTTTTTTCAGACCACCCAATACTTTGTTATGAATTTCAATTTAAAATTCCCATACATCTCTTTCTCAAGCATTTTCGTGTGAAAATCTTGTAATGAATTCATATCCTAATAGATGATATGATGCATTCAGGGTGGTCTTAGATTACGATTTCAAACAGTTTTCCCCGCAGAAAGTGTAAGCAAGATGTAAACAAAATCATTGTTCTGTTTTAAAATTGCACAAATGAAAAGCAGAAACGATTGAGACATCAATGAACAGTCATTGAAGGAAGGATTTGAATGAAAAAGTCAATTGAGTTGTACGTTGACAATGACACGGCATGATTTTGTGAAAAAACCTGCAATGATTTTCTATTTTAAGAAATCTTAAAGGAACACACCGAAAACAATGTCTCATTATGACATTTCAATCAATGAATCAAAAAAATCCTATGGATTTTTAAGACCCACATTGAAATAGTTTCAAGAATAGAAATTGCAAGAAATATTTTTTTTTGCATTCAGTCATTAGGCAATTCCACAGGTCGTTATTGTGATCCACAAAACCAAAAGTTTTAATAACATTTGGCTTACAGAACTGCAGGAGAGTTTCCTCCTTTTTAGATTTCAGGTCATGTTGTTTTTTTGTTGTTTCCAGCTACATTGTAGCCCGCACTGTTTCAAGGTGTTAAGAGGGACGTTTGCAACAATGGACCGAACGTTGATGACCTGGTGTGACATTCATAGTTGTTTCATTTGTTGAATGAACTGTGCACACACACACATATATTCACAAAAGTAATGCCATATGGATTATCCTACTTAACCAAACTGTTTCAAGTGCCTCGGATGATGACATGGTTACATTTTTTGGGAAGAAAATTGAGTTGTCAAAAAACTGCATTAAAATGGTTTTTTTCTTACTTCTCAAGGTTGATACATACTATATTATTTTTTAAACAAAATATCATATATATTTCCTTAAGGAACAAATTTTAGTGAAAGACAACACACAAGAAAATCTTACACTATTTATTCAATTAATATTTGGTCAAAAAAATATATTTTACCACGCCTTGTAATGGTTGGTGAAAAAATATTCTTTAAAAGATCCACGCCTTGTAATGGTTGGTGAAAAAATATTCTTTAAAAGATCCACGCCTTGTAATGGTTGGTGAAAAAATATTCTTTAAAAGATCCACGCCTTGTAATGGTTGGTGAAAAAATATAAGATCCACGCCTTGTAATGGTTGGTGAAAAAATAGTCTTTAAAAGATCCACGCCTTGTTTCAGACTCAAAAAAAAAAATATTCTTTAAAGGATACACACCTTGTGGAGACCCTGAAAAAATATTCTTTAAAAGATCTACGCCTTGGTATGCTCTTGAAAAAATATTCTTTAAAAGATCTACGCCTTGGTAGGCTTTTGAAAAAATATTCTTTAAAAGATCTACGCCTTGGTATGCTCTTGAAAAAATATTCTTTAAAAGATCTACGCCTTGTAATGGTCCTAAAAAATATTCTTTAAAAGATCTACGCCTTGTAATGGTCCTTGAAAAAATATTCTTTTAAAGATCTACGCCTTGTAATGGTCCTTGAAAAAATATTCTTTTAAAGATCTACGCCTTGTAATGGTCCTTGAAAAAATATTCTTTTAAAGATCTACGCCTTGTAATGGTCCTTGAAAAAATATTCTTTTAAAGATTAAAGATCTACGCCTTGTAATGGTCCTTGAAAAAAATATTCTTTTAAAGATCTACGCCTTGTAATGGTCCTTGAAAAAATATTCTTTTAAAGATCTACGCCTTGTAATGGTCCTTGAAAAAATATTCCTTAAAAAACCACGCCTTGTAATGGTCCTTGAAAAAATATTCTTTAAAAAATCCCCGCCTTGTCAAAAAAACCACGCCTTGAAAAAATATTCTTTAAAAAAACCACGCCTTGAAAAAATATTCTTTAAAAAAACCACGCCTTGAAAAAATATTCTTTAAAAAAACCACACCTTGTTGAGGCCTTGAAAGAATATTCTTTAAAAAAACCACGCCTTGGATAGGCCTTGAAAAATATTCTTTAAAAAATCCACGCCTTGTAATGATCCCTGAAAAAATATTCTTTAAAAAATCCACGCCTTGTAATGATCCCTGAAAAAATATTCTTTAAAAAATCCACGCCTTGTAATGATCCCTGAAAAAATATTCTTTAAAAAATCCACGCCTTGTAATGATCCCTGAAAAAATATTCTTTAAAAAATCCACGCCTTGTAATGATCCCTGAAAAAAATATTCTTTAAAAAATCCACGCCTTGTAATGATCCCTAAAAAAATATTCTTTAAAAAATCCACGCCTTGTAATGATCCCTGAAAAAATATTCTTTAAAAAATCCACGCCTTGTAATGATCCCTGAAAAAATATTCTTTAAAAAATCCACGCCTTGTAATGGTCGCTGAAAAAAATATTCTTTAAAAAATCCACGCCTTGTAATGGTCGCTGAAAAAAATATTCTTTAAAAAATCCACGCCTTGTAATGGTCCCTGAAAAAATATTCTTTAAAAAATCCACGCCTTCTTTAAAAAATCCACGCCTTGTAATGATCCCTGAAAAAATATTCTTTAAAAAATCCACGCCTTGTAATGATCCCTGAAAAAATATTCTTTAAAAAATCCACGCCTTCTTTAAAAAATCCACGCCTTGTAATGATCCCTGAAAAAATATTCTTTAAAAAATCCACGCCTTGTAATGATCCCTGAAAAAATATTCTTTAAAAAATCCACGCCTTGTAATGATCCCTGAAAAAATATTCTTTAAAAAATCCACGCCTTGTAATGATCCCTGAAAAAATATTCTTTAAAAAATCCACGCCTTGTAATGTCCTTGAAAAAATATTCTTAAAAAAATCCACGCCTGGAAATGTCCTTGAAAAAATATTCTTTAAAAAATCCACGCCTTGTAATGATCCCTTAAAAAAATATTCTTTAAAAAATCCACGCCTTGTAATGATCCTCGAAAAAATATTCTTTAAGAAATCCACGCCTTGTAATGGTCCTCGAAAAAATATTCTTTAAAAAATCCACGCCTTGTAATGGTCCTCGAAAAAATATTCTTTAAAAAATCCACGCCTTGTAATGGTTGGTGAAAAAATATTCTTTAAAAAATCCACGCCTTGTAATGGTCCCTGAAAAAATATTCTTTAAAAAATCCACGCCTTGTAATGGTTGGTGAAAAAATATTCTTTAAAAAATCCACGCCTTGTAATGTCCTTGAAAAAATATTTTAAAAAATCCACGCCTGGTAAAGTTGCTTAAAAAATATTATTTAAAAGATCCACGCCTGGGAATGGTCCTTGAAAAAATATTCTGTAAAAAATCCACGCCTCTGAAAAATCCACCATTAAGATGGTTCTTAAAAATTGTATTTTTTAAAAAATGCACACCTTGTAATGATCCCTGTATATTTCAAAATTTTATTAAATATTCCTAAAAAAATCAAAACTCATTTATCATAATATTTTTCGTTTGTTTCCCCTCATTCGTATTCCATTAATCTTTGAACAAATTATCCTGTCAGCCCCACTATTAAATCGAGTAAATATCAATAATTAAACGGCAGCTGATGACAGAGGGACACGTGTTTTTGACTTGAGCCTGCGACGTTGAACAAGCAAAGCCAACACTCGTACATCGAGAAAATACACCTGGACACCCACCAAAAAAATGAGGAATACCGCTACACCAGTAAAAAAATACATCGATCAAGTATCCTTTCCTTGACTACAACAATCAGTCAGTTAGCTAACAAAGAATTCGATAAAAAAAACTTTGTTTGCACCTTTCACCTCTTCCCCTCGTGTAAATACACACGTAATCATTACGCAATATGAAATAACAAATCAACTCAAATTACATACGAAACTAACGGGACACCCTTGCCCGTGATGGGTGATTTTGGATAGGTGAAAGGATTGTAACTAAATCCTTTCGTGTGTGCGCAGAACGAGAGAGTAATTACCACAGGCACAGAACAATTTGGGCGACTTGAATGAAATGCCATTGCTGCTCCGAATCTGAGCAATCAACGGTATTTTGTTGCCAATATTCATCGATCGATCTATTGATGTTTTGGCTGAAATTCAAAACTATTTCAAACAGATTTTGACAATCACCAACAAACAACGAATATGAGATTTTTTCTCCTATTCCAATTTCACTTCATTTCTATGGCAAACAATCAAACGGAAAAAAATAATATTTTGGGGCGTGTTGAATTTCATTTTTCATTTCATAAATAATAAGCATAACGGGGATGAAGATGACGAAATTTTCCCGTTTTCTTTTTCAAAAAAGGGAGTACAATTTTCTCTGGCCTTTTGTCTTAAAGATCCTTTTGCCATAATAAGGATAACTGTCAATAAAAGGAAATTTTATTAGCAAAAAAAAGGACAATAGCTGCAAGCAACAACTGGCGAATGAATGCACATTCGTAAATAACTGTAAAGTATGACATGAATTTATATTGCGCATCGAATTCTAGCCTCTGGCCAACAATTTCAAAAGATGCCAAACGCAATCTTATTTTTATCTTATCCAAAAGTGTGACAACAATAGTTTTAGGGGTTTGAATTTGACGGGGGTTTTCTTGTTCTTGTGGCACAGGCAGATGCCGTTGTAATTGGGCACCCACCAAAACGCTTTTCAAAAGTGCAGTCGCCGTCAGTTAGGCAAAGGTGCATAGACTAGAGAACAATCAAAGACGGTATTATCAAATGGCAGATTGTTAATTGTTTTGGTGTTTCATTTTCTGAAGAAATGACATTTGATTTCTATAGAAAAATGTTTAAGAATGGAAGTCATTATTGTATGGCTTTGTAATAAATTTAATAAGTATTGGTGAATCGTTAGAAATTGATAAAACTTGAATTAACGGAATAAAATTCAAAACTAAATAATATTTAAAAAAATATATTTTTTTTATTATAAATCCAGTAGAAATTCTCACTTGTAGTTTTTGACAAAATAGAACACATTACTTGAGTACCTATAAAATATAATTTTTCCAGAATCTGTCAAAAGTGTGGACTATTCTTTTACGTAGAACACCTATAAAGGTAGATTAAAACCAGTGAGCGGAGCAGTATAGTCGGACGGGGCCGACCATAGTTGTGATGTTCGGCTTTCATTTGTGGTCTATAGATCGACTCGAAAATAACACAAAAATTAAGTTTTCGGTCCACTTCGTTCCAAAATTATTATCTGATCATCACCGAAAATTAAAGGCGTTGTCCTTGACCATAACTGGAACCTCATGGAACATTTCAAAGCGATCAGCGCATAAGTTCCGCTCTCTAGAGTGATAATGGATTACTACATAATATACGAATACGGAGATACCTGTAAATAGTTAGGTGTAACTCCCACATCCGAGCACATACAACAATATTATTGGTATTAATTTAAAGGTCAGCCACTCCTCTTGGATATAATATCAACTTCTCGGTTCTATGTCCTTCAGGGGTAAATATATACGCTATAGAATACACATTTTGTAATTTTTCACACAAACGTCAGGGTCCATTTGACCCGCTAAATATTGACCGATCTTTGTCAATTATTCTTTGGCCCGATCCTCTTCTCCATGCATGTTCGGGCAATTATTGCGGCCTCTGGAGCGTCCAGAAAAACCGACAAAAATTTAGTATTTGGTCCATTTCATCCCCTAAATATTAACCGATCTTTCCCAAAAACAATAGGGGTCTTCATTGGCCAGAACCCATCCTACATGAAAAATTTCATGAAGATTAGTCCATAACTGTGGCCTGTATCGTGTTTACAAATTATAATGGACAGACGGACGGACGGACACACATGTCTAGATAGACTCAGCTAGTCGAGATATGACGATCGGTATACTTAAAGGTGGGTCTAGGACCAATATTTCGCGGCGTTACAAACTTTTGGGGCTGCACAAAGCTATAATACCCTGACAACATAGTTGTGTAGGGTATAAAAACATTAGATTGGATTTAAAAAAACAATATACTTTTAACAGATTCTGGAAAAAAATATATTTTTTCAAATCCAGGCTTATATTCGGTCTTCACAAAAATATATTTTTAAAAAATTCAAGTTTATAGTCGGTCTTCACAAAAATATATTTTTTAAATCCACACTTATAGTCGATATTCACAAACGCTTAAAAAACTGCGCCTTTAGTCGGTCCACGCCACGCTTATGGTATGTCTTCGCAATCAGTATAGTCGGACGGGCCGAGGATATCATATATCCTGCACAACTTCCACGAAAATCTAACTTTCTGTGGTACTACATTCTGAGCTTGGGCAATATTTCGCGATATTTGCACCCTCTTAACCGACTAGAGGTCAACAAATATTACTAATATACAGTACATCCCTTCAAATTACTTGTCCAGATTCCCTTCACAGTGGGTTCGGTTGTGATATTGGGCTTTCTATTGTGGCCTATAGATCGATTCGAAAAAACACAACAAATTAAGTTTCAATATTATTATCTGATCACCGAAAATGATAAGCGTTGTCTTTGGCCATAACTGGAACCTCATGGAAAATTTTAAACCGTTTAGCGGTATACTTGCAACCTCTAGTGAGGTAATGGGTTACTAAATAATATATCAATAAATATTTCAATGTAACTCCCACATCCGAGTACATAAGACAATATAATTGGTATCAATTTAAATGTCAACAACCCCTATTGGATATACTATCAACTTCTCGGTTCTATGTCCTTCGTCCATAACTGGGGTCTGTATCGTGTTTACAAATTATAATGGAAAGACGGACGGACACACATGTCTACATTGTCTCAGCAAGTCAAGCTAGTCGAGATGGGTGGGTCTATGACCAATATTTCGCGGCGTTACAAACTCTTGGGGCTGCACAAATCCATAATACTCTGACAACATAGTTGTGTAGGGTATAAAAACCGATGCTTATAGTCTGTCTATAGTTAGTCCTAGAGAATATATTTTTTAAAAATTTACGTCTATAGTTTGTCTTTATTTTTTTATCCACGCCTTTTGTTAGCCCTTGAAAAAGTATTTTTTTAAAGAAATCCACGTCCATTGTTAGCCCTTGAAAAAATATTAAAAAAATCCACGCCTATAGTTATTCATTTAAAAATATTTTTTTAATCCACGCCTATAGTTTGTCCTTAAAAATATTTTGCCTATAGTTAGTCCTTGAGAAAATATTTTTTTTTTAAATCCACGCCTACAGTTACTCCTTGAGAAAATATTTCTTAAAAATCCACGCCAACGCTTCTAATAGACTCATTAACATACTTCTTATAGACTTATGAAAATATATTTTCCTAAAATCCAGTCTTCTAGGTCTTCGATTTATTTCAATCCATTCTGAATATATATATACATATATTTTTAATCCCCTATTATATAATGCTAAATAAATATTTTGCTTTCAAAACACTCGCTTATGCATGGTTATGAAAAAACTTGGCATAATATTGATAATTTTTGGTAGGAAGATTTGCCACCCAATAAGAATTAAAAATATAGAAATAGAGCTTATTCGATCGAAAAATGAGGAAGATTAGGTTACCCAAAGATAACCTATATTGATAATTATACCCTTCACCACACTGTGGTACAGGGTATTATGTCTTTGTGCATATGTTTGTAACAGGCAAAATGAAACGAGATAGACACATGGTTCCTTTTGAGAATATGCATAGAATCACTTTTTAAGTCGATTTATGCATGTCCGTCTGTCTGTCTGTCTGTGCATGTTAAATTGTAAACAAAGTACAGGTCGCATTTATGATCCGAATTGGATGAAATTTGGCACAGGTCACTTATTCGGCCCAAGGACGAACCCTATTGAAATTGGGAAAAATCGGTTCAGATTTAGATATAGCTCCCATATATATATTTAACCGATTTAATGTAAACGGTCCCTATATATCTTTCGGTTTGCACTAAATTTGGTACAGCGTAATCATTTAGGTCTAGAATGATGTCTGCCAAGTTTCGTGAAAATCGGTCCAGATTTAGATATAGCTCCCATATATAGTTTCGTCCGATTTCATGTAAATGATGCCCCGAAGTCCCTATATATCTTTCGATTAGCACGAAATTTGGCACAACGTATTGAATTGAGCCTAGAGTGATGTCTACCAAGTTTCGAGAAAATCGGTCCAGATTTAGATATAGCTCGCATATATAGTTTCGTCCGATTTCATGTAAATGTTGCCCCAAAGACCCTATATATCTTTCGATTTGCCCGAAATTTGGCATAACGTACTGAATGAAGCCTACAGTGGTGTCTGCCAAGTTTCGAGAAAATCGGTCCAGATTTATATATAGCTCCCTTTTATTATAGATTGATTTTAAATAATTGACGCACCAGGAAACCAGGGACGTTCTGAAATTAGTATAACCTAAGCTGTGACAAGTTTGTTTGAAATCGCTTAATATTTGGATAGAGCTTCCATATAAATTTTCGAACGATTTCAAGTAAATTGGGCATCAAATGTGATTGACATCACATTTTGCACAACGTACAAAATTGAGCATAGAATAACGTAGTTGCGTTTTCTAGAAGTACAGACATAGCCCAACGGATGACCTATTTATATTAGTTTGAAGTCGATTTACATACTTTTGTCCCATTGTAACAAACGAATGACATGTTTATGGATAGATCTAGGTAGATTCACATTTAGAAAAATATCACATATTTTATTTCATCCCATTTCATGCTAATAGTCCTGTTTAATATACCCATAGCGGTGAAGGGTATCATATAGTCGGCCCCGTCCGACTTTACTACTTTCCTTACTGGTTTTTAGTATGAAGTTTTGCAAATCAATGCGAACCCAATATATCAAGTACACCTAATTCGGATGAATAACTTTCCCAGAATCCCAATAATACCTATTATTATTTAATGGGATCCTCATGTTATAGCATAAGGACCAATATTAATGAGGAATGTGAGAAGATTTGCTAATCGATGGGAACCTAATACACCAATATACAATCAATTCGCTTGAATCGTTTCCATTGAAAATTCCTTCTCCTTGAAAAAATTTGCGCGCCTTTAGCTAGTCTCTGAAATAATATGTTTATAGTTAGCCCTCAAGATTTTTGTAAATCCACGCCTATAGTTAGTCCTTGAAAAAAAACCAAAAGCCTACAGATAGCCCTTTATCGTTTTTTCAGTTCATGCCTACAATTAGTTCTTGAAAAATTCAACGTTTATAGTTGCATTGTGAACAGATATTAGTTTATAAATCTATGTATACTATTATGATGATATTTGCCATTCCTTTTTTTCTCAACTCAACAATAACCGTTTCCTAGATTTCCTTAGAGTTTCCACGATCACTCATTTTTTTTTGTCATATACGGGACATCTTAGAGAACCCAAAAATCTTAAGTATAACAAATTTTTATAGGTTAATGCTGAACTGTGTAACCCCTTTTTGTTAAACAAATTCTCATGATGATTAGCATAAATCTGAGATTAATTTCATTTGGTGATTAGCATAAAATATTCAGTGACATCTAAACCACATTAATTTTATGATATGAGAAAAAAAACTAGAGTAAAGAAATTTGGCCATGCATAATTTCCATGGCATAAAAGTATAACAGAGTACATATATGATAATGAATGAAGAACAAAGCAAAAAAACTGACACTGACACCACGAAAAAATGAGGGTATTCATTAAGAACTAAGGTAGAAAAACTAACAACCCTTTCGTAAACAGGACTCAAGAAAGTAAAACAGGATATCCCCATCAAACATTTTGTAAATCGTTTCAAAAACTTATTCACGCCCTTAAGAAAATACCTAAAATGGAAATTCGTTCATGCATGGCGATAGTGTGGAAATTATATCCCAAAACAGAATTCTAATCTAAATTAAAATGCTAATTCTAAAGTAAAACAAATTGCAGAAGAAAAGTGACATGTACAAATTACCATAAGTCTAAGGACAAGCTTCTGCTATTTAAATAAAAATAACGGACAATATTTAAAACTGGTATCAAATGTAGAGAAAGAAAAACTTGAAATGGAGACAAGTATAGGATTTACAAGAACTACTTTTTCCTCGGATACTCTTCTTAATGGTGGTGCTGGATATTCTGCTAACGGTCATTTTCATATAAGGAATTGCCTGTGTGACTACAAATAGATACTAGCCGTTAGCCGCTCTTCCTTACAACGATTCCGATCTACACTATTAGGCTTAAGACTCATTAATCTTTATTGATAATGTTTTTACCACGTGCTTCCTCAACATTGTTGTTATCCTCGAAGCAAACAAAAGATTGAATTTTACCTTTCTTTTTACCCAAAAAATGGGCGCCTACTGCACACAACGCATGCACGCACACACACACACACACACTAACACACTTTGTCGGGTGTCCCGGTGTCCTTATTGTCTTTAAGATACAAAGCAAATGACGTCAACATGTCTGATTGTCGTCTATTGTGTCCATTGCAGATGAATGGTCAGGAGGGACCTATACGGCTGTCCCATAAGATTGCATCAGCATTAGTCGGAGGATGGCTGTTAGCATCTGCCGATTATTTTTTGGAAGCAAGAAAAACGGAATGATTTGTTGGCAATTTTCTTGTTAGTCCTTTGCAAACAAATGGTCATGAATGCAAAAAATATTTTTCAACAATTTATTCCTTTTTTCTTATGCCGATTGGGGTGGTGTGTATGCAAAGGCACACACATTATGGATTCACTCCGATATATATGAAAATATTTTAATAATCATCTTCGAAGTAACAAAAAGACGTCACTGAAATAACATAAATAATTAATAATCAAGAGGATGGAATATTTCGAAATTTTATGAATAGGTAGATGGGGAATAATAAGGCAACATCGAAAAGATAAATTGGTAGAATAACAATAAATATATTAAAAGAATTTTTGAAGGACATTCGGAGCTGCATGTGTGGTTTGTAAATAATATTCTTCCAACAACGATCAGAACATAGGATGAGGATTATTAAAAAATATTTTTTTAAGGACAAAAGATAGATGTGGATTTTTTAAACATATTTCTGAAGGACTGACAAAAAATATTTTTGGAAGGGCTAAACAATAGGCGTGGAATTCTTTTCAAGAACTAAAGATAGATGAGGATATTTCTTGAAGGACTAACAAAAATATTTGTGCAAGGGCTAACAATAAGCATGGATTTTTAAAAAAATATATTTCAAGCACTAACAATAGGCCTGGATCTAAAAAATATTTTTTCAAGGACTAACATTAGGCGTGGATCTAAAAAAATATTGTTCAAGGACTATCAACTTCGATTTTTTAAAAAAAATATTTTTCAAGGACCATCATCATTAAGCTTGAATTTTTTTTTAAAAATATTTATCAAGATTAATCAAACCCTTAGGTTTGATAAATTCAAGAAATCAACATTCCAATGTAAAAATTAATTACATCCTTGATTACAGTTGTCATATTTAACGAGTTCGTTCATATTATAATTTATGAATACAACAGCTAATAAAAGTCCATTAATTGTATAAATATGAAAAACCACTAACAAAAACAAAACAATAAAAAAATCCGTTTAACAGGAAGGAAACTCGGTGAGGGTCAAATCAACAAACATAAACATATGACACTACGTTCGCGAGGCAGCCATCCGAGTAAAGTACAAAACGGGAAATGAACCTTTTTCTTTGGACGAAACAAAAACAAATGGTGTCCTGTGTGTGAGGAAAACTATGTGAAAAAATGGAAAATGTTTTGCTAATGACAAAATTATTTATTTGGACACTAACGATATGACAAACAGTCGTTTTAATAAAAAAGGACATTAACCGTCAGTTGATCGTAAGCAAGTTTCTGATAGACATTCCGTCTGCATAGGAATGCTTTCAACCATTTAGTTGTATAAAAAGAAAAACAACAACTAATGGACTACCACTAAAGAAAATTTTAATAATAACCCCCTTTTCTACCGCATAGAGAAATTCACACACAAGCACACGCACAACACAAATTTGATTACATTCAAATTATCCAACACGGTGATGGGAAAAAAGGGATCCTCAAATGGGATTCCCATAGACATTTGCATGTGAAACAACAAAAATGGATTTTTGTAGTTTTATGAGTTGCAATCTGACGTTTCGTTTTTTTTTCACGAAACTTCATTACTGACATTTCAAGGATTTAGTGTTATGTGTTTTCAGCGTCATCAAATTGTTTTTCGTTTTTGATGAGTCAGTCTGCTGAATTTTGAGGATTATTTTGAAGTATAAACATTATTTTGATATTAAATTAGCATGTAAGGCGAACATCATGAGTTTGGCTATATGAAGTAGTTTTTTATTTAAATTTTTTGTTAACGTGGGAAATTAAAAATCCTGTTTTGTGTTTATGTTTGCAAGTAAATTTGGTTTTAAATCCTCTTAAGATCATTTCAAAATAAGTATGATATTAAATTTCGTTTTTTTTTTATTTTTTAAAAATACTATTAGGAATAAAAATATAAATACATATAAGGATTGCGCAAAAATGGAAAGGGTGGGAAAATGTGTGAATACTGATTTCTTTGAGGACCCTGTCTAAAATCTTATGAGCAACATTTTTTAGAATATTTGAATATCAAAAAAATCTCTTCTTGTGGTAATAACTTTCAAGAAAATTAAGTCAAAAACGACCTGTAAGGAATTCGGTTAGAAGGACCAAACTTTTTACAAAAATATTCGTGATTCGATTTGACAGAAGACATGTCATCTCAACTTGAAGGAGCTGAATACAAAGATAAAAGGCGATTACTAGATGAAATAACTGGCGTCTAGTAAAATATTAATCAGTGTTCTTGATCCTTAAGGAATTTTGAACCCCTCAGACTATGAGCTCCAAATTGTCATATTTAATTTTTTTTTGGCAAACTGAAGTCAATATAAAGGCTTTGAAAAATGCATATTTTAAATCAACACAAATTGTACCTTAAAATAGGATGTCATACCCTTAACAATGTGACCTTTCTAAAGGTCATACCGCATACTTTTTCAGATATCTTTCCCAGAAAAACTTTAGAAATGTTGGATCATTTTAATAATCATAAGAACGTATGGGGTTCAGGATTTGGTACAGAATTTTACATTACGAAAATAAAATATTATGCGAATATGATATGAGTAAGAAGAGCTGCATAGTTGCACGGGGCCGACCATGAAATACTCAAAACAACTACAACTTATCAATGGCAATAATAAACATACCGTTTTAAATATTTTACTATCGGGCATGTTCTGGCATTCACTTCAACGGCAGAAGTGTATCGAACACACGCCGAGGTGTTCTGTAACACACTTTACACCCATTTGAGGTGTATTCTTTGCACGTACATTTCCATAGTGAGAGTCGGGTGTTTTCATGTTTTTTCATATAAAAGAATAACTTTTTTGAAATAAAAAAGGCACATGATGATAGATTGATATGTTATTATTACCTATAATTTGTTTAAAATCACAAAATGAACATGAGACACCATTAAAAACAAATTTTAAATAGATACTAAGGTTTGTCTTGAATTTTCTTCATCTGAATTTCTCGCTTGACACAAACAGCTGATTTGAAGTAAGGCCGAAAAAGATAGGGTTACCAAATATTCCCCTTAAATCAATAAACAAAATAATGATATTACAGAGTTTTTCATACATATATTTCATGTTGCGAATAATAAAATATTAAACAATAATAAGAATAATAATAAAATTGTCGTTAGAATTAACGAAATTACTAAAAAAAATACAGAAACAATGTTAGAAATAAATAAAGTTTATATTGTATGGCAACACTATTTCTGCAAAGTACCATGTCGACGTTTATTTTTGTCGCAGTTCAAAATTTCAATTCACATGAGAAGCAGAACAGGAGGTAGTTTCTGAGGTGAAGTGTATGTGTAAAGTGAAAAGAACACACCGTGAGTTCCAGAACATACCCGTATAACTCTATTAAAGATCACCTACAATTCCTATTATACTTTGATTATAATACCGATATATAACGATCGGTATTCTTACATGTGGGTCTGGAATCAATTGAGTTTTGAAGTTTGAGTTTTGAAGTCACTGCAGACTACACAACACGTGATCGTAGGTCAATCATTACTGACTATGCTTATGCTAAAAATTGAAGAGCTTAGAAAGTAGCAACACCTTATGTTACCTGCCACAGATTATGTGGTACCAAGAGTTTGTATATCGCGTTACAAACTCTTGGGACCACATAATCTGTGGCAGGTAACATAAGGTGTTGCTACTTTCTAAGCTCTTCAATTTTTAGCATAAGCATAGTCAGTAATGATTGACCTACGATCACGTGTTGTGTAGTCTGCAGTGACTTCAAAACTCAATTTTCCAAAATTGTAATTTACTAATGAACATTTTTGTGCGATAATTTTTCACTTTATTGCATGGCATCTGACCATATAAGGGTTTATCTCGTTTGATCCCGCACTATTAAACAATAGCTAAAATTTTGAGACGAAAATTTGAAACAATATGATCATGGTGCTTCAAAATGCGATTATATGATCACCACAGGCGACGTATCATGGACGCATGAGCCCAAAACAAAACAGCAATCGATCATTTGGGACTTCGAAGACTACCTAAATCAAATGATATTTATTCGTAGAATAAAAACTTCAAAGCAAATCTGGTCATGTTGCACTGTTCCGCTTGAGAAATGTACACCACAACTTAATTGTTTGGAATCTTCGAAGGAATTCAAAAAATTACCAAGAAAAGGCGAATCATTGTGCACCATGACAGGAAATCTATATGCCATATTATAGCTACTTCGACGAGAAAATTTGGTTAAAACGTTATACATAGCCGCTTTCTATGTGGGCTATGTTAAAACATCAAATGATATTGGGTATAATCTAAACAGATTTTATATTCGCTATTGAAGAACCTGGTTTGCTAAATTACTGCAAATTCTGTAGAAAATTCGGTCAAAACCTTCCAAACACCGGAACCAATATATGGAGGATATGTCAATGCAGAAACCTATTTGGAAAATTAGTTGGGAAATACTGCTCAAACCTAAAAAACATCCGAAAATAGGAAGGTATTTGATATGGATCTATTTTTCACAACTGAATGCATCAAACAACCAGTAAGGAAAGTAGTAAAGTCGGACTGGGCTGACTATATGGTACCCTTCACCACTTTGGGTATATTCTACATATGTATCCTAACAGACGACGCGTTTTTGTTATATATCTATATCTGTACCGATTTCAGGGAAACTTGCCAGAGACTAATTTATATTACTTCAGTACGTTGTGTCAATCGGCCCAGCTATGGATCTTTTCACGAAGCTTAGCAACATCATTCTTGACTTAATTCAGTACCCTATACCAAAATTCGTGCAAATCGAAAGATATATTGGGACTTTGGTGCACCAATTACATAAAATCGGATGAAAATATATATGGGAGCTATATCTAAATCTGAACCGATTTTCACGAAACTTAGCTTACGTCATTTTAGCCTTAATTCAGTACGCTATGACAGATTTCGTGCAAATCAAAACATTTCCAGGTACTTTAGTGGACTATTTACCTAAAATCGGGCGAAGCTATATAGCTATACCTAAATCTGAACCGATTTACACGAAACTTTGCACACATCATTCTAGACTTAATTTAGTACGATGTGCAAAATTTCGTGCAAATCGAAAAATATATAGTGACTTTGGTACACAATTTACCTTAAATCGGAGGAAAATATATGTGAGATCTATATCTAAATCTGAACCGATTTTCAGGAAACTTAACACACATCATTCAAGAACCTCAAAATACCGAAAATTAGGGGGTACCCTTATATGGGGGCTACCAGAAAAAATTGACCAATATTTATAATTTATAGTGGAGAGATGTGCTACCTAATAAGAACTCGACTTACTAAATTACAGTCAATTCGGTCGAAAAATACGATCAGAACCCCCAAAATACCAAAAATTTGGGGGTACCGTTATATGGGGACTACCAGAAAAACTGGACCTATATTTATAATTTTTCGTGGAGTAGTTTGGTACCCAATAAGAACCCGATGTTCAAAATTTCACAGAATTCAGTTATAAAACGAGCTCAAGAACCCGAAAATACCGAAAATTGGGGGTACCCTTATATGGGGGCTCTCCGAAAAAATGGACCTTTATTTATAATATTTGGTATGGAGATTTGCTACCCAATAATAACTCAAAGTACCAAATTTCAGCGGATCATAAATGCGACCTGTACTTTGTTAACAAAAATACATGGACGGACGGACATGCATAAATCGACTCAGAAAGTGATTCTATGCATATTCCCAAAAGGAACCATGGGTCTATCTCGATTATTTTTGCCTGTTACAAACATATGCACAAAGACATAATACCCTGTACCACAGTGTGGTGAAGAGTATAAAAACTATCAATATTGGTCCATAGTTTTGGGGCTATCATAGAACGGGCTCCGCTTTATTCGGTATTTTGGAGACTTGATCAAATTTTTCAACCGTATTGATTGTTACTTTATTATTTTGGGTTCTCATGGGAAGTCAAATATTAATATTGGTCTATTTGTTGGTATATAGCCCATAAATTAATTACAATTATATTTTCGGTATTTTGAAGGCCCATTGAAGTGGCTGCAATTTAATAGAAATGTTGCCATTCATTTTCGATGAAGCCTTATCTACTGACATAACCTCCGTAACCCCAGACGGATGGGACCCATTTTCGTCATTCCGAATTTCTGGAACGTTTAAATATATGTTTATGATTTTTGGAAAGGCCCCGCTTAATTTTCGGTACGTTGATGCTCCTGGACCAGTCATCAAAATTGTGTGAATGTATCCCAAATAAATACCAGATTATTTACGATCAAACATTCCGCCGGCGAAAGATTATTTTTGTAGTTCATATTTTGACAATGTTTGAAATTCTCCTACATGTGTAAGCGAATTCCACTATATCATCCCCATAACAAAATTACGAAGTAATGTGCAATGCAAAGCACAGCAGATCGTTTTTTTTTTCAATAAAAAACAAAATCATTTCCGTTTTGAACATTTTATTTTTTTATTTTTATTTTATAAAAATTTTCTTAATAAAAACAAATATTTGTTTGTAATATAAACCATTATCCCAAAAGAATAAAAAAGTCTTACGGCTAAATATTATCTTAAAACTAAATTTCCAATAAGTCGTAGTTTTTTTGTGTCTTCCTTTAAAAAATAATATTAAAAAATAACCTAACCTCTAAACTTGGTATACAATTTGGTTTGTTTGTTTTGCTTTGGATAACTAACTTCTTTGTTGTTGTGATATATACAAATATTTATGAAACTAAAATTAAAAACTAATAAAAATTATTACATTTACAACACTTCCGATTTGGGTGTGTGGGCCTCCCACCAATCAATGCTTTCGATCATTGACTCATCAGACATGACATTGACATTTTGGGCCACATCCAGAAGATCTTCATCGAATTCTTTTTTCAATTGCATTAGGCCGGGATAGAAGTTGTTTTGATTGTTGTTGGTGTTGTGGAAAAATGGTGGTAATTGTTGGGAATTTGGGGTTTGCCTCTCCAAGGGCGGTGACATGGCCATTGGGTGGGATGGAGCTGCCATATACAGTTGTTGTTGTTGTTGATGGCCGTGTGGTGATCTCTGTTGATTTTGATAGATAATTGTTGGCTCTTCATATTCCTGTTTAATTAACTGTGTCTCCATTGAGACCCTTGTTGGGTTAACGGCACACGTTTGCCGTAAGTCATGCATTTCTTGGTGCTGTTGCTGTTCCGCGGAGTTGGCAGGTGTTGCCCTTTGTAATATCGCTTGATTTCCATTATTAACTGCACTTTCAGCTGTACTGGGGGTTGTTGTTGCTGTTGTTAACATGTTATTCATTTGGTGGTGTTGTTGCTGTTGAAGTTGGTGTTGTGGCACGGGCGATATTCTTGAAGATGATGGTGAAGAAGTCGATAACAAACTTACTGAACCCTTTGTATTTGTTAGGGAAGACGAAACAGGTGCTGCTTCCGTTCTGTCCAGGTTAATGTGCGGCCTAATTGTTGTTGGCGACGAAGAAGACGTATTGGCATCAGCTGTAACGTGTGCCCCCGCTGTTGTTGTTGCTGTCGGTGATGACGTATTCGATGTTGTGACCAATGGTGACGACGCTGGACTGTTGCAATTAGTGTCAATTAAGGCCTGGAAATGTTCTTCATCAACGGTGGAGGAAGGGGGAGAGGCCGCATTACCAACAAATATGTCTGGGGTCAATAATTGATAGGTATTTGTCCCTGGAATTCTGATGTACTGCAGGCCATTCAACGAGGTGATATTCGGTAGGCTATCCATTTGTGTTGGTGGACTGTGGCAGTGTGGTGGCAGAGATGAAGCTGTAGGAGGTTGTGGTTGGTTAGTGTTGGTCATTGGTGTTGTGGGTTGATGGACAAAATATTCCTCGGAATCGTAGTGGCTCAGCGAGTCATCATAATGTTCATCCATACTGGGTGAATAGGCATCGAATTCATCTTTAATCATGGAAAAGCTATCATCACCACTGGAAGAGGTGGAGTTGAGGGCAGCTCCCGCCGGGAAATCAAAACCTAAGAGGCGTTCCAAGGATCTAATGTACTCCACGGCCATGCGTAGCGTTTCCACTTTACTTAACTTCTTGCCATTATTTTTACATGTACTTTGTGCCTCGAATGCCTCGGCTACCTCCTCCGGGATACGTTCCCGCAGAGCGGCAAAACCATTGTTAACCTGCTTCACACGATTACGTTCACGGGCATTGCGGCGTGCCACAGCCTGGGGTAAAGGTAGACCTTTTCTTCCTGGGGTACCGGGAATTTTAATGGGTAATCCATTGGGTGGAAGTGGGGAACCTTTGGCCATGGCGGCGGCATTTTCCTTGGCAGCCTTTTTCGCCAATCTCAGGGCAGTCCTCTCCTCCTTGCTTAATTTGGGTTTTTTGCTAGCCCCGGGAGAGGTTTTCTTATCTTTACGTGCAGTTCCACAGGATTTGTTTTCATCATTAGAATTGTTGTTGTTATTATTATTTTCACTCAAAGGCCTTTTTCGAGGATTACAACTCAAATTGAGGGAATTAACATTCCCTGCTCCATTCACCGTTCCAATCATACCAAAATCTTTAATTTTCCTTACAATGGCATTTGGATTACCCTGGGCAATATTCAGGGCATTAGAATTATTTTCACTTAGAACATTTTGCACTGTGATTTTGTTGAAAGTTTTATTCGTATTTCCCGCCATGGTCAATGGGGAATTGTTGGACTGCATTGCTGATCCTTGCTGTGAGTTATTGTTGTTGCTGTTGTTATTCATTTTCATGGTTAATCCTGGTGGCAAATTATAATTCAATACACCCAAGGTGGCCATGGAATGGAAGGCGAAGCTTTTCATTAAAAAGCTTCGTCGATGAGGAAGGGGATTTGTAAATAGTTTTTCTTGAATTGGAAATCGTCTCCAAAAATTTTCCCGCTTCACGATGTTGTCACTTGAAGCTCTGCCGTTAAACTGACTGCTGGTGTGTCATGTAATTTTACAGGAGTTTTCTTTTCAAAGGAAAATAGCTATGACTTGCTAGCTCGATGTCTGTCTGTCGGACGTTTGGTTCTATAGCAGCTGCGTTTTTATGGTGTGTCGCGTGCCCGATGTCTCGTAATGAAATGTCATGGGGCGTCTCTTGCAACAAACGTCCTACCAACGGAAATGACTTCAGAATGTTGTATATCAGACTGGCTGGCTGAATGACTGACTGATGGTTGTGGATGGCAATAACCAAAACAATGAAGCGAAACAACAGCAGCAGAGGCAGGCGGCAGCGGTGGCGACAGAGCCACTGCAACAACAAAATTCCCTACTCTCCAAAAAGCATACCTTTTGTGTAATATATCAATTGTTTTGAGGCACAGGGCGCAGTCGCACAGCCACAATGCCGAGCTAGCCGCAGCAGCAGCATTCAACTATTCAACCAAAAACGGCAAAAACACCACTTCATTCTTATTGTCTACTCTCAGCTTGGTATTAAATCCAACTCTCCTCTTCCCCTAAAAGGTGCTTTATTACGAGCACACACACTCAAAGATACCCACACCAAGGCCTCTGTCACTCACACATACACACACACTCAAAATCCCTGGCACATTGACTTTTCATCCCTTAGGCGTTCTTGTTGGGTGTTACAGTCTGTTTTGATCGCCTTTGCCGTACCGTAGATACCCCACCATTCTCTTTCTCTATCATTTGGGAAAACTAACATCTGATCCTTTTTAGATTAAGGGTGGGTTTTTAAATTTCAGTTTTTGTGCGTTTTTGTCATAGTATTGGTAGATCCTGGCGCTGACTGAAAATATTTTTAATGTGTTATAATATTGCGCCTTTTTTGGGGAGGCAGCAAGCAGTATTGGTCTTTGGTCCGCAAGTGTATGTGTGGAAGAGAGATTTTTTTTGTATTGGTATTTATCGCCTGAAGTGATTTGTATGGACGTTAACGTTGCAGAGTATTAAGGTTGTTGGGTCTTTTTGGCACGTACTCTCTACAACTGATAAGACTGATTCGTTTTTCAGTTAGGTTTGAAATCTAACTGCAGCATGGACTGACAACGATTTTTAATTGGATTATATCTATGATCGATTGTGAGGCCGAGCAAGGAAGAACAACTAGGAATTGATGAACAGGGATATTTCGAAATAATTTTAAGCTCAAAGTAGCAAGCACATCAAACACATATACAAGTCACGTAAAAATAGGAAGGAAATTGGTAGATATATTTTCCAAATAATTCCATAATTGACCCAGAAATTCTGTACTAGTAGTAAGATAGAACGGCGGTTCTATCGAAAATTGAATAAAAAGTAGACTAGTATGATATATATTTCTAATAATCGGAATTAGGGGCTTAACCAGTAGGATGTTAAAAAGATCACACGACAAACATTCACCTTGTATAAATCCTCGTTCCGTATTGAAAGGCTCCGATAGGTCCTTTCCTTACTTTAACTGCTGATCTTGTGCCACTTAAAGTTATCCTGCATAGACGTATTAATTTTGCAGGAATGCCGAACGTAGACATGGCTTCAAACACATCTGAACGGATAGGGCTGTCGAATGCGGCTTTGTAGTCGACAAATTGGTGGTATGTGTCGATGTTTTTCGTGGGTCTTTTCCAGGATTTGGCGCAGAGTGAAAATCTGGTCAATGGTGGATTTGCCAGGTCTGAAGCCGCATTGGTATGGTCCAATGATGTCATTGACCATTGGCTTCAATCGTTCACACAGCACACTGGACAGCACTTTATATACGATGGGAAGGAGACTTATTCCTCTATAGTTGGCAGATATCGTCTTCTCTGCTTTTTTGTGCACGGGACACAGGATGCTAAGGTTCCAATCATTGGGCATGTATTCATCTAGCCAAATTGTACTAATCAGCTGGTGCATGCTCCTGACCGGCATCTGGCCACCAGTCTTGAATAGTTCGGCTGGTAACCCATCGTCTCCTGCTGCTTTGTTGTTCTTGAGCCGATTAATTGTTTTTATGACCTCATCTTGGCTAGGTGGTATACACTCTATACCATCATCTCTCATTGGTTCTGGGGTATCTTCATCAACCCCACTATTTGATACCAGAAGCTTTTCAAAATGCTCCTTCCAGATCCTCAAGACGTATCATTCACATAAAATTGTATCATTCACATAAAATTGGACGAAACTATATACGGGAGCTATATCTAAATCTGAACCGATTCCAGCAAAACTTCGCGTATATAAGTATGGATCTGATTCAGTGGGACAAATATTGGGAATTTGGTACATCATTTACATAAAATCGGACGAAACTATATGTGGGAGCTATAACTAAATCTGAAACGATTCCAACAAAACTTCGCATACATCAATCTGGGCTTAATTCAATACTCTGCGCAAAATTTTGTTCCAATCGGACAAATATTGGGAGTTTGGTGCATCATTTACATAAAATCGAACGAAACTATATGTGGGAGCTATATCGAAATCTGAACCGATTTTCTCCAATTTCAATAGGGTTCGTCCTTGGGCCAAATAAGTGACATGTGCCAAATTTCATCCAAATCGTAAATGCGATCTGTATTTTGCTCACAAAAATACATGGACGAACATGGACTCAGAAAGTTATTCTATGTATATTCTCTAAGGGAACCATGGGTCTATCTCGATTTCTTTTGCCTGTTACAAACATAGACATAATACCCTGTACCACAGTATGGTGAAGGGTATAAAAACGCCCCAAACTCTTTATGGTGAATTTTTATACCCTATGGTTTCCTAGTGGCTCTAGACTAGACCACTATTGTAAGCCGAACATCAGACATTTTACACGTAGATAGGGTCTCGACAACTATTTATTTAGGGTCAAGTGACCCGGGAAACATGATTCGTCAAATATTCCAGCATATGCGTATCTATGAAGAGGGTGCAAATGTCACGATGTATCGCCCAGGCACGGTATATGGATCTGCAAAAAATTAGAGTTCGGTGGTATACTGCTCTGATCACAAGTTACATAAGCTGCCTTGTGTGGTGAAGGGTATAAAAACGTCCCAAACTCTTTATGGTGAATTTGTATACCCTATGATTTCCTAGTAGCTCTAGACTAGACCACTATTGTAAGCCGAACATCAGAAATTTTACACGAGGATAGGGTCTGATCAAATATTTATTTAGGGTCAAGTGAACCGGGAAAACATGAATCTTCAAATATTCCAGCATATGCGTATTTATGAAGAGGGTGCAAATGCCACGATGTATCGCCCAGGATTTGCAAAAATTTAGAGTTCGGTGGTATACTGATCCGCTCACTGGTTACACTCGTACATCATAAAGCTACCTCGAGAATCAAAACCGACATATCAGTTGTGAAGTATATATTGGATAATATATACTATATCTCCAAATTACCGATCTTAAAGGGTTCCTTGAATTAGATAAGCAAAGACCAAGAATTTCAAAGTTAAGTGAAAAATTTACAAACAATATTAGACACCACGAGCACGCCTACAGGACCATATACTATTCATGAAATTTTGCTTAACTAAATCGCAAAGCGGTTGCTCTATGCTTCAACAGCCTCGCAAATTTTATCCTTGAGGTTGTTGACGTAGGCTAAATATTTTACATATACCCGATCGAAGAAGTCGCAAGGTCTTAAATTATAAGATCTCATCACCTATTTGAGAGATAATACGATTCTGAGCATTTTCCCCCAAACGCGCAATTATTTTGAATTTGAGTGGTAAATAGCGACGACTCATATACACTTTGATATGATGAAAATGTGCCTCATCGAAATAATGGATTTAGAGTCGATTAACACATGTCCGTCCGTTGTCCGCCTAGCTGGTGCGCACGATAACTCTCGAAGGGAACAATCGATTTCATTCAAACTTTGCACATCTTAATATTTCTTCCAAACTTAGTTTAAGTTCGAAGATGGGGAATATCGATCCACTCCTTCTGGTACCTCCCCCACAAAATGGTCAAAATTGTGCTAAAAATTAATTTTATAATAACATGCAAACGGACTATCCGATTTTAATGAAACTTTGTACAACCTATTGTCATTACCAAGCCTAGATCAAGTAGAAAGATGGGACCCAAATATTCAATATTTATGAATCCAATATTAGGCTAATGGAGTGTTCGATTTGAACCAAATTTTGCACAACCTATTGTCTTTACCAAGTCCAGATCAAGTTTGAAGACCACAAATGGTCCAAATTCTTCATATTTATGAATCCAATGTCAGGCGAATGGAATGTCCGATTTGATCAACATAAAATATGAAGCATCTTTAATTAAATATATACCTTATGTACAACTAATAATAAAACCTGTGCATAAATCCGAAGACCTCTTGGGCAAATCATAGGGTGAGGGTATTATCTGTCGGCAACACCGACTGGCACTTTTTTACTTGTTTTAAGTCAGTTTTTTCTCTTTTAAGCGAGCTTAGTGATCAAAGTTTTGCAATAAAAAGAAAAACCAGGGGACGAGCCCTGTTAGTTATGAGGCTTATTATTACAGCTGAGCACGGTCAGAATTCAAACCTAGGTTCCCAGAGCAACACAAATGTTGGTTCAGTGTTCTGAACCATTAAGGCACTTCCGAAGGTTGTACAAAAGCATGTGTATACCATGGGAATTGTAGGTGTGTGGATTAATTAGCCATCGCTACATACAAAATCTGCTTTGAAAAAGACTGTTGGACCTTGTAATATTTGAATTTAATTCGCAGCAAATTCCGATAGAATTACAAGTACTCAAAACAGGAATAACTGACTTATGCGGAATCTTTATATGGCGGATGTGTCAAAATAAAATGGTAGACAAAGAACCCTGAATGCCAAATTATTGTGACAGTTGCTGAAAAGGCGTCTAAAATATTCAAAATACAAAAATATGGATCTATATCGAAAATTTCTTGCAAATTCATTTAAGGGCCGGAATTCCAAATTAATTCAACTTCCGTTTATTTTCCTTGATTTTAATCGCAACCAATGGATTTATCGCCAAAAATACTTTTCTTGATACGACTGACATTCTAAATTGAGTTTGTGGTATGAGCAGTTGATTGGAGGCCTGAGATCATAATTACATAAAAAATTTGATGCTATGTTATAAATAGCCCAACATAGAGGATGAAATAATGTAAATAAATTTTTACCTATGGTACATATTTATATAAACGGAGTCAAATTCGATTTGAAAACTGCAGTCAATATCGGGCTAAATATATTTGGCATCATCGTAAAAGTCCGAATATATTTGAATTAAGTCCTCCTTATTGCATTCTTCAATTTTTGTATCATCTTCAAATATTTTTAGGGTCTGTTGCCCCTGCAACCCATTTAGAGACAGCTGAAATATGAGTAGGTGAATTGCACTTTCCAAAAAGAAAAAAAAAAAAAAAAACGTTAATTTCCTTCCTGTCTGTCGTTCCCTAAAACCCAAACAAGGGGGAGTTCCTTAACTTTATTAACGATATATCAGTGTAAGCGACAATTTCTTGCAACGACAGAGAAAAAAATCGACGTTGTGATTTCTTTTCACATAAAGTTTCGCCTGTTTCCGCAAAAAGCGAAAAAACAAGTTCTCTTCTCTAAAGAAATAAAAATAATGAAAAGAAACACCAAACAATACAAGACGACAAGTTCCTTTTTGGCACAATCAGGAGGTTTGGAAACCCCATGGAATTTACCTGTTTTTTGCTATTGTCAAGTAAATTCACTTTGTTCGCAAAGAACAATGACGGCAAGGAATTCGACAACATAGAAAGAACCCTTTAACTATTCAATTAAATGTGAAACCAGCTTCTGCAATTCTTCCCCTCTCTTCCCCTCGATTTTGAGAACATTATAATTTATATCATGAAAGGGAATTTATTTATAACAAAAACAAAATTTACACCCCTTTTCGCCCTAAAGCAAACTCAATGCCAAGAGAGAGACGACAAAGTCTTTGACATATGAGAAACGAAAGAACACTCCAAGTAAAGAATGTCAAAAAAGGACGTTACCAAGTCAGAGCGTTAAATAACAATACAGAAAACTTTAAGGACACCGATAAGAATGAAGTTCACAGGACAATAACGTATAGATGTGAGTAGTATTTGTCGTTCGGCTGTCGCTGAAAGTAACTTGCCATTGTCGACATTGCTGGCAATAAAACATATGGTTGTTTGACAAGTATCTCAAAATAACTGAACATTTTTTTTGATATACACATTTTATTTGGTCTTGATCGTGAACAGGCACCAGCACCGTAGAAACGTTGATAGTGTAGATGTTAAGGTGATCCTTGAATGCCGTTATATACTTAGAATAAAATAACAATAAAAGTTGTTTTTTTATTGTATTTAACTTGCCATTATTTTGAAGGAAGAGAGGGACTGGAGATTGTTTGTGTTCTTTTGCACAGTGTTGTGAAACTATTGAGCCGTTTTTTTGAAAAATTTTTAATTAAGAGTGTCTACACATTTTTATATTTTTAATACCTTTCCTGAAGAAACTCGGGTATGCAATATTCTACATTATATGATTGATAATTGACGATACCCATGCGGAAAATGATTTAAAGGGTTCAAAATTGAAATTGTACCATAAATATTGGTTACAGAATTCTGAAATTTCTAAGGAGCTACATAGATAGAGAGCAGATTGGACAGGAATAGAATATCTAAATTTGGTCTGCACACACTATCGTAAAGCCAAAGTCACAAGGCTGTTTTGAAATAAAACTGAAAGATTAGGAAAAAATACAAAGTTTAGTAAAATTGGTATTTGATGAACGAATAGAGGAGCAAACATTTTGAGCCATGTTGGTGTGTATGGTTGTTGAGGCAAAGAGTCTACATAAAGTACCCAATGATACTCAGTATAATTGAAACAGATATTCTATCTGGAAATTTGGCCTGCCAGTTCAAATTGGTGTGGTAGATTGAGAGTGGTGTTGAAATAATTAGGGTTGGGGCTCTAAAGAGTTATCATACATCAAATGGTCTGTTGAATTCTTGAATCAGTTTTATTTTGAAAGGATTTGAACCAAAATCATTACGCAAAATTGGCCATACCTCTGTGTAAGTGATGGTCAATATTTGAGAAATCAGCGGAATTGACTGATTTTCATATTTGATTTGTAAAGTATCAATTTGTTAGACAAGGTCGCACTTTTAATAATCTCTTCATGATTAAAATTAAATTTCGACAGAAGTTAATGGATAATATTTGGATATATTATTAAAAATAAATTTTGAGCAAATTTTTGTCAATTTTGTGTGGGAGATATCAGTAGGAGTGGATCGATATTCCTTAGCTTCGAACGCGATTTATGTTTGGAGGAAATATTACTCTGTTTACAAAGTTTGGATAAAATCTAGGTTTTGGTATAGGCCCCCCCTTTAAACACGGTACCTCTAATTTGAAATTTGTGGTTTTCATGGGTGACAATTTTTCTTCAGAAAATGGTCAATATTTTCCAAGATTTGGTACAGTCTGCATATTGCAGGTATGTGTTTCATTAGATCTAGCCGTAATTTAATGTCAAAATTTACAAATACCGGTCTAATCTCTTTTATAAGAAGACCTCAAGCTCTTCAATAAGAAGACCTCAAGCCCTTCAATAAGAAGACCTCAAGGCCTTCTATAAGAAGACCTTAAGCCCTTCTATAAGAAGACCACAATCCCTTCTATAAGAAGACCAAAATCCCTTCTATAAGAAGACCTCAAGCTTTTCTATAAGATGACCTCAAGCTTTTCTATAAGATGACCTCAAGCTTTTCTATAAGAAAGCCTCAAGCTTTTCTATAAGAAGACCTCAAGCTTTTCTATAAGAAGACCTCAAGCTCTTCTATAAGAAGACCTCAAGCTCTTCTATAAGAAGACCTCAAGCTCTTCTATAAGAAGACCTCAAGCTCTTCTATAAGAAGACCTCAAGCTCTTCTATAAGAAGACCTCAAGCTCTTCTATAAGAAGACCTCAAGCTCTTCTATAAGAAGACCTCAAGCTCTTCTATAAGAAGACCTCAAGCTCTTCTATAAGAAGACCTCAAGCTCTTCTATAAGAAGACCTCAAGCTCTTCTATAAGAAGACCTCAAGCTCTTCTATAAGAAGACCTCAAGCTCTTCTATAAGAAGACCTCAAGCTCTTCTATAAGAAGACCTCAAGCTCTTCTATAAGAAGACCTCAAGCTCTTCTATAAGAAGACCTCAAGCTCCTTTAAAAGAAGACCTCAAGCTCTTCTATAAGAAGACTTCAAGCTCTTCTATAAGAAGACTTCAAGCTCTTCTATAAGAAGACCTCAAGCTCTTCTATAAGAAGACTTCAAGCTCTTCTATAAGAAGACCTCAAGCTCTTCTATAAGAAGACCTCAAGCTCTTCTATAAGAAGACCTCAAGCTCTTCTATAAGAAGACCTCAAGCTCTTCTATAAGAAGACCTCAAGCTCTTCTATAAGAAGACCTCAAGCTCTTCTATAAGAAGACCTCAAGCTCTTCTATAAGAAGACCTCTAGCTCTTCTATAAGAAGACCTCAAGCTCTTCTATAAGAAGACCTCAAGCTCTTCTATAAGAAGACCTCAAGCTCTTCTATAAGAAGACCTCAAGCTCTTCTATAAGAAGACCTCAAGCTCTTCTATAAGAAGACCTCAAGCTCTTCTATAAGAAGACCTCAAGCTCTTCTAAAAGAAGATTTCCAGCTCTTCTAAAAGAAGACCTCCAGCCTTTTATTAAAAGGCCTCAAGCTTTTCTAAAAGAAGACCTCTAGCTCTTCTATAAAAAGACCTCAAGCATTCTGTAAGAAGACCTCTAACTCTTCTAAAAGAAGACCTCCAGCTCTTCTAAAAGAAGACCTCCAGCCTTCTATAAAAAGACCTCCAGCCTTCTATAAAAAGACCTCAAGCTTTTCTGAAAGAAGACCTCTAACTCTTCTATAAAAAGACCTCAAGCATTCTGTAAGAAGACCTCAATCTCTTATATAAGAAGACATCCAGCTCGTCTATAAGAACACAACTAGCTCTTCAAGTTTTTCAGGTTTCCATACAAGCTTTTTAATCAGGTTGGCTCGAATGAGATATTTTGAGTTATCATTGGATGACAAATCTTCTTCTCAAAAATTTTAAGTATCGGTCGATCTTTTGGAATGTACCCCATATAAAGGTTCAGCTTCTTTGTAGGCTTATTGATGGTCCTAGGCGCATTTTCTAGGAAAATTCACTATATTTGGGTACTATGAAGTGGCTTTTTCCAGTCACTTCGGTTAAATTAGTTAGAACATTAATATCGGTCTATAACAAAACATAGAGCTGTTTGGACAAATTTTATGTGTGGATATATTATTTCGTTAGAGAATTCCATACGTCAACTTAAACTGAGACCATAAGAGAAACATATACACCACAAAATGCCACACAAAATCTTGACCCATTTTACCCGCCAAAGGTAAGTTCGTTGACCGGAGACCCTTCCAGGATAACAGTTTTGTGACATTAGGATCATAATTGTGGCTTGTGGTCATTTTGTTAACGATCATCGCCAACTATTGTCTTTGGCCCAAATCTGATTGGAAAACCACTTCATGATGATCGGTTCATAATTGATAAAAAGAGGGAATCACATTGGTAAATCGATTAAGCTTGTTGGAAGATGAAGATCGCACAAGTATACTACCACTTCAGGAAATATTGAAAACCCAATACAAGAGATTTTAATATCTACAATATTCTGTAGATAGAACAGATTCTTTGAAAGACCATTGAGATGGAATCGGGCGATATTAAATGTGCTATCTAGATAGATATTTGAACCAATTGAAAAAAGCCCATACACATACCATTCTGAAATCAATGAAAAATTGCATGTCAAACGGGCAGACTATATTCAATACCAAACATACGAAGAGACATAGACATGAATGTACCATATATCAAAGATTTTTCCTCAATATTGATTTAAAAAGACAGACAAAATAACTTGGTAAATCGAAAGAGACTTTTTTAAAATATGTATAGTCACATTTATTATTTTTTTCTTATCCCAAAGTCTTACATTCGCCGAATTAAAAATGCTATAACTACCCGTCTTGTCTACGCCTCTGTTTCATACTTCAAGCAAATGGGGTGGTTGGGTTAGAAAACATATGATCCTTTCAAAAAGAAAAACCAAAAACAACTTGTTTACTTGCTCACTCGCCGACTGAGACATTTTGCTCGACATAAAGACGTTACGAATTTATGCAAATTAGTTTCTTGTGCGTACGGGGTATGGTGTCATGTATACCATACTTATTTCTAAGACATAAGCTTTTCTCGCTCACTCACTCTCGAAGGATATTTGTTCTTATATTATATGTAGAATACAAAGTAGTTGAATTTATGTGTGTATTTGAGTGAACGAGTTTAACCATATCATTAGCATATCGGTAATATAATTTAAAGGTAAATTAGGTGTTTTTAGGTGAGACTTGTTTCCCTTTTTTAAAAGTGCAAGACGAGGACGATGGAAAGAAAGGACAATAAGAGCAAACAAATTCATGCACGTAAGGGACAAATGAATTTTATGCAAATTAATTTTCTCTTTAATGTTGTTTTTCTTTGTCATATGACATGACCTTTCTGTGAGTCCTGTGGGGTTTGTGTTCGCTGTCTGGTTGATCATTTTACAAATTAATATTCAGAAATGTCGAAATGAAATATTGATGTAGTTCATATGAGTTCAAAAATGTTCTAAAAATAAATGGTATGGAGGATCGAGATGATGAAATGATTTGGGTGGGAAATGCTAGCAATTTTGAATTTGAAAAGAAAAAATAAATTTATTTTAAAAGACAAATAGATTTATATAATATTTTATTAAAACTTTTGTAACTGAATATCGACAATTTTGATACTCAAAACCATAACTCTCATACTCATAGAACGATAACTCTATGATAATCTAGAACATTTTAATCTGCAAAAACTTTTATTTCATTGTACACTAACTTATCCAATTTTTGTTTACTACTGTAATACATTTATAGAATATTTCCAATACAATAGTTGGACTCCAAATCTCCGTTTCACCAAATAGAAAGAAAAACAATTGAACACCAAATTATCTACCACATAAATCATGGACAAACCCTTATCTTGTCATAAAGGAAAATATGCCCTTTTCTTTAAGTAAATCGATTTTTTTTTTGCAAAGGTATTTAATTAAAAAAAATCTACGACCCACCCTAATTAATTACATTAGAGAAAACCAAACAATAGATTGTTGCATTCGAAAAAAACATAAGAATAGAAAAATTAAATCAATTGGTTTTGTCCAGCCTCCAACGAAAGAAAAATCTTCAAATGTTTTTCTATGCCTTGGCTTGATTAAGAATTATTGCCAATATATTTGAAGTATTGTTTGGCGGATTAAGATTTGTTGCACTTTTATTTCTTTGAGATGGTTGGACGTGATGGTTCCCATAAAAGAATATGCAATACATTTACCTTTGCAACACAATAAATTAATTGCTTAATACAATGGCGAATAGCGAATGCGAGTGAGAATGTTGCATGGTTCGTTAAAAATTTTGCGAGTGGGAAAATCCTGAAATGTTGTCCTGTTCGAATGATATATGTTGTAGGCTGAAGTTCATTTAACTGTGTATTGTTGTCTGTCTTGAAGTTTAAATATTGAACATTTTAGTGACGTGTTTTTTTCAGCCCTCTACTTTATGTTGGTGGATTGTGTGTTGCTACGATCCATATGAACTTCCAAATTGGGTGGTATTTTGTACCTGCCATATGTTAGTTAATGTTCACTTTCACATGTTATATTGTTGTACGACACATATGTTGTATGCACCACGATAATGTCCGTTGAGCTGAGATAGTTACTTGTTTTTTTTTTCTGTTTACCTCCCTCAAGGTAAAGTGTGGGAAAATGATTTTTAGATAGAAACACCGTTTTCATAATAGTCGCAGGGAAATGTAAACTAATTAGAACATTTAAAGTAGGGCTTTACAAAAGTTCTCATGTGGTAATTAAGGACATAATGACACCTTTGTTGTGTGAATACTTAAAATAAATGGATATTATAGGGATTTTATGTATAGAAAGGAATACGTAATAAGAACATTTCTGATTCAGTACTCTAACATTTATATCCTTACCGAAACGGTCTACTAGCGTAGTTAACGAAATATGATTCATTGAAATTTATCGAGTTATTATTTAACTCTAACCAAACTCCCAGTTAGTTCCCCTATACAACATAAACATATCAAAGCTACGCTAATTTTGGTCGAAATTTAAGAATTACAGCACAAAAAACCCAAGGAGGAACAAAAATGTCTTCTTTCAAACCAGTTGTTACGGATTGAAGAGGCCGACATCGTCAGTATAAATAAGGAGTAGTATATGCAGAGGTTTATAAATCAATATACATAGGTTATATTGATTTATAAACCTCTGCTATAGTAGTTATTGAGTTCACATTCCATTAAAATATAAACATATTTATAACTTACCATAATATTTACATTACGGTTTATCCCACCGAAGCGGAATTGAAGAAATTATCTGAAAATATAAAAATATGCTTTAGTACATAGAAAACCAGTAAGGAAAGTTGTAAAGTCGGACTGGGCTGACTATATGATACCCTTCACCACTTTGGGTATATTCTACATACGTATCCTAACAGACATCGCGTTTTTGTTATATATCTATATCTGAACCGATTTCAGGGAAACTTGCCAGTACGTTGTGTCAATCGGCCTAGCTATAGACCTTTTCACGAAGCTTAGCAACATCATTCTAGAGTTAATTCAGTACAGTATACCAAAATTGTATGTATTGGTGAACCAATTACCTAAAACCGGATGAAAATATATACGGGAGCTATATCTAAATCTGAACCGATTTTCATGAAACTTAGCACACATTATTATAGACGCAGTTGTGCGCGCTATGCCAAATTTCGTGGAAATCGAAGGATATATAGGGACTTAGCTATATCTAAATCTGAACCAATTTTCAGGAAACTTAACACACATCATTCCAGACCTAATTCAATACGCTGTGCCAAATTTCGTGAAAATCGAAATATATATATATATATATATAGGGACTTTGGTGCACCATTTACACTAAATCGGACAAAAATATATATGGGAGCTATATCTAAATCTGAACCCATTTTTCCCAATTTCAATAGGGTTTGTCCTTGGGCCAAATAAGTGACCTATGCCAAATTTCATCCAAATCAGATCATAAATGCGACCTGTACTTTGTTCACAAAAATACATGGACGGACGGACAGACGGACGTAAATCGACTCAGAAAGTGATTCTATGCATATTCTCAAAGGGAACCATGTGTCTTTCTCGTTTCCTTTTGCCTGTTACAAACATTTGCACAAAGGATATTATTACAAATCTGACGAATTTGCTTGTCATGTGAAATACATTTTTTGTTTCCGAGTTTACTTGATCCAGAGCATATACATGAGTTTATTCGGAACTTTTGCGGGATGGATAACAAACAATTTAATATTCTACGTATTCAATCAATCATTATACCGACAATTTATTTTATATTATTTTAAAATTCTTTAGTTTGCTACTTCAGAGAATACCTCCTGACAGAATATTTTCAATAAGGTGCGCCAAAACATAGCTCGTAACTCTCTAAGTCGCTTTTTTCAAATTATTTTTCTGTAATTAGCGATTTTAATTTGTCAGAGGAGTACAAATCCTCTTGACAAATTTCAAATATATTTCAATGTCTTGACATAACTGCTAATGAGGTAGGGGGTCCCAAACGATTTAAGGTATTTTTGAAACCTTGCCTCTTACTCTAAAAGAAGTAAAGTGTGATTTGTTTAGCTATATAATTTTTGGCAACACTGGTTTCTCTGTCGAACATAGTTTGATCATCAATCACCGATTCGACGCCGTTCGCAACTAGGCCTCTGTTATTCAATGACGTGGAAAAATTTCCGGAGGGATTTCAAAATACAGCGAATGCAAGAATTTGAGCCGAACGACCTACCGCAACGAAAGTTGACCAAAGATCCAGTTTTTTTTAGAAAAATCGAGGCTGAATGGCGCACATCACCCGAGCTGTGCTATGGTAACATGGTCACACTCATAATACGATTAATAAATCATCTAAAAAACCTGCAACCGAGCAGTGCCACAGCCCAAAATTGATCCTGTCGATTATCCTGATAAGAAAAAAGGATACAAATCAAATTTTTGAATTCAGTCGCCCACAATCTAGAGACACCGAAAGTGTCGTCCCACAATTCGAAATAAATAACTACAGCACTATTCGGGTTTACGATCGGGGGCTGTGATGAAGTTCATGTCTATGCAGGCAAGCTAGTTTCAATTGACGACATAGAACTAGAAATGATTGAAATTGTATACCAAAATTGCACAAAGCGGATGGAATATTTGAGGCCCAGTTTGTAAGCTCGCCACTGCACAAATTATGTACCACCAGTAGCAACAAAATTTCATATTTGGGTTAGAAAACAAGGAGACCTTATATACCAGTGGTGATACCAGTGTGAATATTTGGAGGTATTGCAATCGGAATGATAATTTAAATACGCATTTCATCTTAGGAGGGAAAGTATATAATTTAGGAGGTACTGTTTGCTATTACAGATCGTTATATTTGTGTTAGTACAATTTGCCTACAGGAATTCATGCCCAATGATTGGGACCTTAGCATCATGTGTCTCGTGCACAAAAAAGGGGACAAGACGATATGTGCCAACTATAGAGGAATAAGTCTTCTTGCCATCACATTTAAAGTGCTATTCAAATCCACCATTAACCAGATTTTCACTCTGCGCCAAATCCTGGAAAAGACCCACGGTGAAATTTATCGATATAATATATATTTCACCTATTCGTCGAGTATAAGGCCATATTCGACAGCCCTATCCACCCTATCCGTGCTTAAAGCCATGTCTGGGTTCGGCATTCCTGCGAAATTTATACGACAGCCCTATTCGTTCACAGGTGTTTTAAGCCATGTCTCCGTTCGGCATTCCTGCGAAATTAATACGGCTGTGCATGGTAACTTTAACTGGCACAAGGTCAGTTGTTAAAGTCGGAAAGGAACTCTCGGATCCCTTCAATGCCGATCGAGGGTTTAGACAAGGTTATAGCCTTTCGTAACAGGCACCTTTGAACAAATTGAGAAGGAATCTGTCGAAGTGGGTCGGGCAATAAATGTCGAGAAGACCAAGCAGATGGTATCAACGCGCAAGACGTCCAGTAGAGTCGGACCAACTGTGGAACTTGAGAACTACAACTTCGAGGTAGTCAAAGATTTTATATACCTTGGTACCGCCATAAATAAAACTAATGTCATCTGTTTTGAAATTCGGAGGAGAATAGTGTTGACCAACAGATGCTACTATGGTCTAAGTAAGCAACTCAAAGAAAGGCCACCTCTCTCTAGATCAAACTCACATTCTACAAGACGCTGATACTACCCATGCTGCTGTATGGATCTAAAGTACTTGCGCAAGCAGATGAGGTAGCTCTGGGAGTGTTTGAGAGAAAAATTATCCGGCCGATCTGCGTCGACAGTGAATATCCATCTATTCTTGGACATCGAGATAGGCAAACGTATCAAGCTGCCATGTTGAAGATGGCTCAGCTCAAAAGGCATATAAAAGCGAGCCAAGTGATGGTTCACGCAGAAGGGGAAGGTCACCGATTCGAATGAAAGATCAAGTAGAACCCAACATATCGAAAATTGGTCTTTTAAATAGGATGAGATGAGCACAACACCAACGCACTTGGAAATCTTTTTTAAGCTCGGCTTATGGAACAACCGTTCTGTCATAAACCCGCTAAGTAAGTATATACTTAAGCCTGAAGGATGTAGACTCGATAAGATAGTATACCTAAGAGGAGTGGTTGGATGGTTGGACACTAGATGACGGAAATTTTGCGTTGATGGTTAGAAAATTTCGCATGAGGCTAAATTATAAGCTGAACATCAAAAATGTTACATCTGGCTGTTTATAAAATGATCAATACAAAGATTTTGATTTACTCCGGGAAAACATAAATAAGAAAAATGCCAGGAAAAGAAATATGATCTGTTAACCTCCAATTGGCCAAGAGGGAGTAAATATTGCCAAATATTATCCAGAATTGGATTTAGATAAGCAGAAAGTTAGAATTGAATGGTACCGATCCATTTTTGGTATTTTGAAAGTTTTATAGTAATTTAGCATTCCGAGTTCTTGAAAGATACAGTAAATCCTCCAATAAACGTAATTTTTTGGCATAGTCGATGTAAATAACGCCCCATTATATATTAGTGTAAAGTGAATTTATGTTCTATAAAAAAGACTGTGGAGTTTGAATTTAACGAGATAGACCCATAGTTCTTTTGAGAATATGCATAGAATCACTTTCTGAGTCGATTTATGCATGTCCGTCCGTCTGTTGGTGTTAAATTGTAAACAAAGTACAGGTCGCATTTATAATCCGATTTGAATGAAATTTGGCACAGCTAATTTGTTTGGCCCAAGGACGAACCCTATTGAAATTGGGAAAGATCGGTTCAGATTTAGATATAGCTCCCATATATATTTTCGTCCGATTTCATGTAAATGGTGCACCAAAGTCCCTATATATACTTCGATTTGCACGAATTTGGTATAACGCACTGAATTGAGCCTAGAGTGATGTCTGCCAAGTTTCATGGAAATCGGTCCAGATTTAGATATAGCTCCCATATATAGTTTCGTCCGATTTCTTGTAAATGGTGCACCGAAGTCCCTATATATCTTTCGATCTGCACGAAATTTGTATAGCGTACTGAATTTAAGTCAGAATGATGTGTGTCTAGTTTCGTGAAAATCTATTGATATTTGTTTGAAGTCGATTTACATACTTTTGTCCCATTGTAACATTGACATGTTTATGGATAGATCTAGGTCGTTTCACATTTAGATAAATATCACATAGTTCATTTCATACAAATTCATGATAATAGCCCTGTTTAATATACCCATAGTCGTCCACGTCTGACTTTACTACTTTCCTTACTGATTATATTTTATTTTAAATATACGATTTTAAATGCGGGCTCCACATGACTTTGATCCTCACTATACTAAATCTCTTTTAAAAATATTTCACAACTTCCATATATGTTTACCTCCAATCCCTGAAGAACGATTTCTTTTTATGTAAGGCCATTGCTATTTTATTTTCAACATGTATTTCCAATCACATTTCCTCATTAAATAATTCCTACTGCCACGGATTGGTTCCACATGTTTTCCTCTCTCCAACGCTCTCTGACAAAATGAAAATATTTGTCTTCATGTAAATGAACTAGTTGTACAATGTCAAAGTATCCAAAATCATACAATGGATACCAACATACAAGGAATGTTTTCATTTGGTTGCTGGCAATGATTTATAGACTCATTTACATGCACCTCTCAGACATTCCTTCATTAGAATACATGTTTTTATATTTCCTTTAGATATTTTATGATCTCTTTTGTGGAACTGTCTCTCCTTGGGCTGTTTGTCCTCAAAAAGAAAACATCCTGTGTGAAGAAAATTATGTTTCATATTTTTCTGTTTTTTTTCTTCGGTAGCATTTAAATGGCTATGAGGATCATTTTTGGGAGAAATGCTGTCTGTGTATATGTGTTCGTGCATGTATGTCAAGTCAATATTTGAATTACGATGGGAAAATACAACAAGGAAAACAAACAAATATTAATAGAAATAATATTGATTTTCATTAGGCACATATTTGCCTTTGAAGCATCTCCAAGGATTCCAAAATTTGGAGTATTATTTGAACAGGATCATTCTTATTAAAATATTCGATGAGAAATCAAAAGTTAAAAAAAATGAATGAAATAATTTTTTCCTCTGGCTGGCCTTGAGGTAAGAACCTTCATACTGGGGGAATTACACTTTGATTACTTACAAATTCTCTCGTATGTCTACAGGATATTAAATCAATCAAGCAAAACCATTTATCGCATTTGGGTTGCTTTCATTCTTTTGAGTGTGCCTGTTGAAGGGCCACCATACGATCACACTTGTATTGGAAATATTATGAATTAAGGACCACGAATTCGATAAGAGTGAGATACACACGCATACACAGACATCTATTTTGGAATTTCTTGTTGGAAATTAGCTTTGTAACCGGAGATTTTCGTTAGGCTTCGGTAACATGAAAAATTACTCAAAAGAAAAAAAATCAAAAATCTCTTCATGAATGAATTTTCAAGTGTTTCCCAGTTGGATGCACACACACACACCATAAATGTCGAATGAAGTATTTCTTAATTCCACACACTCAAATTTAAGGATGCTGGCTGGTTGGCTGACTGTGAACATTTGTGAGTCCATAAATTGTGAAATGAAATGAAAAATTTCTTAAAGTGAAATACACTTCCGCATATGGAATATCCACAAGTGATGTTGAGTACTTAATGTGTAGTACTTCGTAAAGTTCACTTTTTGTGTGTATATGTGCCCTCACGTTTCTGACACCATTAATTTATGAAATAAAAACATCTTAATGTAGATGAAGAAAATAATTTTCTGTGTCAAATGTCATGTTGATTTTTACACATAAATTTCAAGTGTTTGACTGACTGGTTCAAGCTTTCGATTTGACATTTTCAAAACACTGATTGATATTTGCCAATTATTTAAGAAGTTAGATAAAAATCTTTACGGGAAAAATACGATTAATGAATAAAATATAAGACGAAGGATAATGTAATCAGGCTTACAGGGTAGAAATATCTTTGCCTCAATCGGACCAATATTGGAAGTATGGTGTTCCAAGTACATAAAATCGAACGAAACTATATATGGAGCTATACCTAAATCCGAACCGATTCCAACAGAAATTCACATACATCAATCTGGACCTAATTCAGTACGCTGTGCTAAATTTGGTCTCAATCGGACCAATATTGGATGTTTGGTGCATCATTTACATAAAATCGGACGAAACTATATATGGAAGCATTATCAAAATCTGAACCGATTTTCTCCAATTTCAATGGGGCTTGTCCTTTGGCCAAATAAGTGCTACATGTCACTTATTTCAAATTTCATCCAAATCGGATCATAAATGCGACATGTACTTTCCTCACAAAAATACATGAACGGACGGACAAACGGACATGCATAAATAGACTCAAAAAGTGATTCCATGCATATTCTCAAAAGGAACCATGGGTCTATCTTGATTTCTTTTGCATGCTACCAACACATGCACAAATACATTGTATTCTGTACCACAGTGTGGTGAAGGCTATAAAAACGACGTAGTGTTCGGTCGTACAGAACTTTTTAAAATTGCTGCAATTAGTCGGAATTTTTATATAGGTATAGTAGGTTAAAAAACCGGGCTAGGAACTGCAAAATACTGATAAATAAGTTGAGATCTTTAAGAAATATGAACTTGTACTGTACATCTTCTGGGAAGAAATTTTTAATTCAACACGAATTCGGATTGCATCCACTTCGGCGGAAAATTCGATTAAAATCTTCAAAATATTGCAAATGTTTCGGATTCCGGGACAAAACATGTTTCTATACTGAATAATTTGTTTTTCATCCTTCACGAAACCGGAATGCCAAATTGCCACCACTTTGGATGGAAAATTTGGCTAAAGACTTCAAAATAACGAAATTGGGAAGCGCCTTTAAATGGGACTATGCTACCACATAGACATATACAAAAAGTTTTTATGAAAATAAGCTTTTCGCCCTCCAAGAGCCAAATAACTGGCAATTCGATGGGAAAATGCTAATAAAAACCCTCAAAACAGCGAGATTGGGGCGGGACTTTAATAAGGAGGGGACATTTTATGGGGAAAAACAAAAAAATTTATTGTACAGTTATATGTGGGATACATCAGAATGTGGGCCTATATATAAATGAGGGCCATCTTTAAACATGGACCAATATCTATTTTTATACCCTCCACATGTGAAGTGTTCATTCTTTTTGCAACACCTCGAAATATTCATATTCTTAATCGAAATACAATTTGATGTCGATTTATGAATGTCCATCTGTTGAAATCACGATAGAGATCGCAATATTTAAGATAGACAAAGCTCAGACATTGCTCAACTTTGCTCCTGGGATGTTTGGTATTGGCATATATCGGTGCACGTTTTGGGGTAGCTCCCAATATTCAATATTTTTGGGATTTTGGAACCGCTTTCAACTGAATTAGATGTAAATTTGTTTTGTGTGTGTTCTCATTAAATGTCAAATCTCACTGCCAAAAAAGATTAATATTACCCTATTTTCACCGTAACTCCCATACAACGGCTTAGATCATCCTCATGGTGGGGGTACAAAAAGTTCTGCTGCGCGAAACCTAACATAGTTTTTACTTGCTTTACAATAATTTCTGGAAATTTCACTTAAAACCTTCAAAATATGTCAAAAAATTAACCTATATCGAAGTTGTTCTGCAATAATGTTTTTCATCCTCCTTGCCAAAGCACAGGTACTTCGATGGGGAAATGGGGCGGTAGCGTTATTTGGCAAAAATAAACGGTGTACCATTATATATGTGGGCTACGCCGTTATATGTGGGCCAACATAGGAAGATTTTCCATCGAATATGAAAATATAAAATTATAACTAATTTGAGTGAAAACATGACCAAGATTTGGTACACAATGAGAACTTAAATTATGACGATTGAAAAAACGTATCTCAAATACCGAATCTTTGTGAGCCCATTATGTGGAGGCTTACCAAAACGTGAACCGATTTATCCCAATACTAAATACCCTAGGAGTGTGCAAAATGGCAAATACCTTATGGGGCCTCTGGATACTATTTCAAGGAATACCAAATGTAATACACATTTCATCTGGTGGTGGAAGGTATTAAATATATTGGTTCACATTTAAGTGTAGCGTTTATATAACGGTATTTTTAGGATTTGGTTAAGTATTTAACTCCATCTTCTCCTTTAGCAAATTATGTTTAATATTATTTATTTAATTTTTATAAAATTTATACAACACTACATTTTGAATATGATATTTCTCGTACTTGTGTTTGGATGGACATTGCGCTTTATTGAGCTCTTTAAAAAATATTCCTACCTTTCATTTTTAACATAAATACTTTTCACATTCACCACAAATGCCACTTACTTTCATTTTACAAAATCATCCATCATAAATACCTTTTCACATTTATTGACTCATCCTATCATCAAGGGATGAAGATGAGTAATTACTGTTGGAGGGTGAAAAAATATGAATGCATTCCGAATAACATCATTCCGCATAACAATGCATAATAGTTGGAAAATTGCAAAGTCATGTGAACTATTTATTAATGTGTTTGCTGCATAATCTATTATTATTGTTGTTGTTATTGTTTTTTAGTTGTTACGTGTGACAATCGAAAAGTTCACAATCATTAAAATTGATTATACAATAGGTTATAGTTCATGCTACAGCAGCTGCATTTAAAATAATTGATGTGTGTGGTACACTTTTCGATTTCCGAGTAAACGAAAAAATAACTACACTGAAGAATAGCGCATTTTGTCAAAAAGCGACGTACATTACAAAGACGCATCAACTTTTTGAGAAAGCTTTTGTTATTACAGAAAATGTACTATTTTTACTGCTGGTAGACTCTGAGAACCAAAAATTACAGCAAAAATTGTTAGAAAAAGGGGCAAAGAAATGGTCGGAACCTTTATGTGGTTATGTGATAATAAGGTAATTTCTCAAGAAGGTACTTTCGATACTTTGAGTGAGACACCTCCAAAGCATGGATTTCAAAGCTTCAACATCATCTTCTTTTAAATGTATATTAAATTCGTCCTACCCTTTGCAACACATCGAAATATACCCAATAAGGTAATACTTGATTATTATTTATTATACCCTTTACCACACTGTGGTACAGGGTATTATGTCTTTGTGCATATGTTTGTGACAGGAAAAGGAAACGAGATAGACCCATGGTTCCTTTTGAGAATATGCATAGAATCACTTTCTGAGTCGATTTATGCATGTCCGTCTGTCCGTCCGTCCGTCTGTCCATGTTAAATTGTAAACAAAGAGCAGGTCGCATTTATTATCCGAATGAGATGAAATTTGGCACAGATCATTTGTTTGGCCCAGGGACGAACCCTATTGAAATTGGGAAAAATCGATTCAGATTTAGATATAGCTCCCATATATATTTTCGTCCGATATTTAGCAAATGGTGCACCAAAAATATCAAATTTAAGCGGATTGGCACGAAATTTTGCACAACGCCTTGAAGTTAGGATAGACTAACGTGTGCCAAGTTTTATTGATATCGGTTCAGATTTAGAAATAGCTCCCATATATATGTTCGTCCGATTTTTCGCAAATTGTGCACCAAAGAGTCAAATTTAGGTCGATTGGCCCGAAAATTTGCGCAACGTACTGAATTTAGGATAGACTAACGTGTGCCAAGTTTTATTGAAATCGGTTCATATTTAGATATAGATCCCATATATACGTTCGTCCGATTTTTAGCAAAGAGTGCACCAAAGAGTCAAATTTAGGTCGATTGGCATGAAATTTTGCACAACGTACTGAAGTTAGGATAGACAAACGTGTGCTTAGTTTTATTGAAATCGGTTCAGATTTATATATATCTCCCATATATATGTTCGTCCGATTTTTCGCAAATGATGTACTAAAGATTTAAAGGGTGTTCGATTGGCACAACATTACTCGCAACGTATCGAAATGGGTCTGGGTTAACCGTTATATGGGGGCTACCCTAAAAAGTGGACCGATATTAAATCAGGGATGCACGCCCTTGCACTCTAGCGGTCAGCTCAACTCACACGGATTCTTACGCTCATTAGTTTAGTTGTTGTTGAGACTTCAACACGAAAACATGTCTGTGGTGGTGCGGATCATTTTGCGGCTACGCTTAAGCAGCCCACACATGTCAAACATGTACGTTTGATCGGTGTGAAGCTTCTAGGCCACAAAAGAACCACCAAAACATAATTTCGAATTTGGTTTTTAATGATTGGAGATGGTCAGCGATAGTGACGACCGAACATTTTATTTTTATTAATTTCATACACACGATGGAGCGCACATGTTTGACGTGTATGGACCTCTTTAACTTTGTGTACGAGTCTCACAAATTCATTTACAAATTGCCATCCTCTCACTGTGTGCATCACTGCCTTAAATCAAAACATTCATGCATATTCCATGGTCTGACTTCTTTCTTTGTGTAAACTCTCGTGATGTTCTGGTCATAATTGTAGCCTCTTGAGCGGACAGCGAAACAGAAAAGATTGGTCCATTTCATCCTCTAAATATTAACCGATCATTATGTAGGACCAGTTCTTTGGTCAGAACCGGTCCTACATAACTGTGGCCTGTAGCGTGTTTACCAATTATAATGGACAGACGTATGGACGGACACACATGTCTAAATCGACTCTTCTAGTCGAGATATGACGATCGGTATACTAAAAGGTAGGTCTACAACCAATATTTCTCGGCGTTACAAACTCTTGGGCCAAAGTTACCATTACCCTTACAACGTAGTTGTGTAGGATATCCTGAAAAATATATATTACTATGAATATTTTATATTATTTGTTTTATTAGTAGGTCTCGTATATGTACACTAAGTATGATCTAAATTGAACTAAATTTAACACATAGTTAGTCTTCCCAGACCGACATTCACTTATAAATTTTGGTATTTTCTACCTTGACTCTTCTATTGGTAATATTAGATTTTGGTATTGATGCTAACTAATGTTCTGGCATACTTTCCACAATTCTCCATTACTCAAAAATCGGTATAAAATCATTTTCTTCGCTTTCTTGAAATATTTTCCGGTTAGGTCCAGTCGCCAAATTTTCTTTCAAATCCCAACAAATTTGTCCACGTGCACACGTTTTGTTGATGGGGCGCTTATGACAATCGCCCAGGTATACCACATATGTGAATCGAAATTAAATCTAGTCTATGACAAATTTCCGTAACAAATGAATTAGATCAATCTGCGTTAAGGGAAACACAAGTCAGTCACATTTCTATTACAAAATTTTATTCAAACTACATATCCCCCGAATATAATAGAAATTGATCTACATTTTTTCCTTTGGCTGTCCGCCCCTTTTACACTACCATCAAAACAATTCATTGTCACGAATTAATGTCAGGATATTATTACCTGCAAATTTATGCGAAAAAGGACACTTTTCCTCAAAAAAAAAGCAGAGAAAAGGAATTATTTTGTTGTTTTTGTTTTCCCATTGGTATACACATATGATGGAATGGCACGGGGTTGGTTTGGATAGGTGAATTGGTTGGCGTACGTACACCAACACTATTTCATCGCTCGTACCAAACAACAACTACAACAATTTTTATATCTATTGTTAATTGCAGCAGGGGCAGATGTTTTTCTTACAATAATGGAAAAAATTCTGCCGACTCCAGCACGGGATACTAGGATACTAGAAGCCATTACCACTGATGCTTGGCTGTTAGTTGTTGCTTTATTTGGTTTTGATTATCCTTGCTGTTGTTGTTTGTTGAGCCACTGAAAGAAAATTCATTTATTTATTTTTTTCATTTTCAGGTTTTAAAATGAAATCGATTTTGAGTTTTAATTGTTTGTTGGAAATTTTGGCCTCAACAATTCAGAAGCATGAATAACTGGATAAGTTGGTTGCTGGGCCATAATGTCATACTATGATGGGTGGATGGATAGATGGAAATGGCCTCGGAGAACAGGATAGCAAACTGGAAAGTTGTTGGTGTAGTAGCTACCTAGCAGGGGAATTTTTTGTGAGTAATGTTTATCCGGTATGTGGTTAGCATTCCTACCTTCCGGCTACTATGCGAAGCAACAATTGTGTTCGCATATATCCTGTTTGAGAATTTTCTCATTAGCTTTAGGCAAATTTTTCCATTCCTGTTAGATTCGTTTAATTTTGGGTTTAGGGTAAATACCCTTGGTAGTTTCATCATCCATCCCATTCTCTTCACTTTTCGTATTGTAATGCTAATCTGTCAGAAGCGAAAGTGGAGGTAGAAATTTGCCTGATGGAATGGGGTGGAAATTAAACTATTGTTGTTGGTGGTGGTGTTACTGAAGTTTGATAGAGGCAAGGGAAAACTAGTTTTTCGAAAAAAGGGATTTTTAATTTGAATTTTTTTTATAGAATACACATCTAAATTGTTGTAGACAATAGCAACAACACTTTGATTTATTTGTGTGTGTGTGCTATCTGATATGTGTACTTTTCGCGAAATTTCTTCTTTTGTTTTGGAATTTAGGTTTCCTGGCGAATTAAAACAATAGCGGAGCGTGTGGAAAACTGCAAAACGCACTTAAGGCACGTGGCAGCAGCAGTTACTTCCATTGTAAATGGTTGAAAATTTATGCAGATGTTAATTTTTTTCATTTAATTTAGTTGAAGTGGAAAGCTGTAATTAAGTTTGGAGGGATAATTTTTCAAGGACCCTAGGAATTTTCAAGGATCATTCAAGGGACCATTACAAGGCGTGGATTTTTTAAAGAATATTTTTTCAATGACCATTTCCAGGCGTGGATTTTTTAAAGAATATTTTTTCAATGACCATTTCCAGGCGTGGATTTTTTTAATGAATATTTTTTCAATGACCATTTCCAGGCGTGGATTTTTTAAAGAATATTTTTTCAATGACCATTTCCAGGCGTGGATTTTTTAAAGAATATTTTTTCAATGACCATTTCCAGGCGTGGATTTTTTAAAGAATATTTTTTCAATGACCATTTCCAGGCGTGGATTTTTTAAAGAATATTTTTTCAATGACCATTTCCAGGCGTGGATTTTTTAAAGAATATTTTTTCAATGACCATTTCCAGGCGTGGATTTTTTAAAGAATATTTTTTCAATGACCATTTCCAGGCGTGGATTTTTTAAAGAATATTTTTTCAATGACCATTTGCAGGCGTGGATTTTTTAAAGAATATTTTTTCAATGACCATTTCCAGGCGTGGATTTTTTAAAGAATATTTTTTCAATGACCATTTCCAGGCGTGGATTTTTTAAAGAATATTTTTTCAATGACCATTTCCAGGCGTGGATTTTTTAAAGAATATTTTTTCAATGACCATTTCCAGGCGTGGATTTTTTAAAGAATATTTTTTCAATGACCATTTCCAGGCGTGGATTTTTTAAAGAATATTTTTTCAATGACCATTTCCAGGCGTGGATTTTTTAAAGAATATTTTTTTCAATGACCATTTTCAGGCGTGGATTTTTTTAAAGAATATTTTTTCAATGACCATTTTCAGGCGTGGATTTTTTAAGGAATATTTCTTCAATGACCATTTCCAGGCGTGGATTTTTTAAAGAATATTTCTTCAAGGACCATTTCCAGAAGTGGATTTTTTAAAGAATATTTCTTCAAGGACCATTTCCAGAAGTGGATTTTTTAAAGAATATTTCTTCAAGGACCATGTCCAGGCGTGGATTTTTTAAGGAATATTTCTTCAATGACCATTTCCAGGCGTGGATTTTTTAAAGAACATTTTTTCAAGGACCATTACCAGGCGTGGATTTTTTAAAGAATTTTTTTTCAAGGACCATTACCAGGCGTGGATTTTTTAAATAATATTTTTTCAAGGACCATTACCAGGCGTGGATTTTTTAAAAAATATTTTTTCAAGGACCATTACCAGGCGTGGATTTTTTAAAGAATATTTTTTCAATGACCATTTCCAGGCGTGGATTTTTTAAATAATATTTTTTCAATGACCATTTCCAGGCGTGGATTTTTCAATGACCATTTCCAGGCGTGGGTTTTTTTAAAGAATATTTTTTCAAGGACCATTACCAGGCGTGGATTTTTTAAAGAATATTTCATCAAGGACCATGTCCAGGCGTGGATTTTTTAAAGAATATTTCTTCAAGGACCGTTAACAGGCGTGGATTTTTTAAAGAATATTTCTTCAAGGACCATTAACAGGCGTGGATATTTTTAAAGCCTATTTTTTCAATGACCATTTCCAGGCGTGGATTTTTTAAAGAATATTTTTTCAATGACCTTTTCCAACCGTGGATTTTTTTAAAGCATATTTTTTCAATGACCATTTCCAGGCGTGGATTTTTTAAAGAATATTTTTTCAATGACCTTTTCCAACCGTGGATTTTTTAAAGAATATTTTTTCAAGGACCAAGCAACACAGGCGTGGATTTTTTAAAGGACCAACCAACACAGGCGTGGATTTTTTAAAGAATATTTTTTCAATGACCATTTCCAGGAGTGGATTTTTTAAAGAATATTTTTTCTAAGCCTATTCCAGGAGTGGATTTTTTAAAGAATATTTTTTTCTAAGCCTATTCCAGGAGTGGATTTTTTAAAGAATATTTCCAGGCGTGGATTTTTTAAATATTTCCAGGCGTGGATTTTTTAAAGAATATTTCCAGGCGTGGATTTTTTAAAGAATATTTCCAGGCGTGGATTTTTTAAATATTTCCAGGCGTGGATTTTTTAAATATTTCCAGGCGTGGATTTTTTAAATATTTCCAGGCGTGGATTTTTTAAAGAATATTTCCAGGCGTGGATTTTTTAAAGAATATTTCCAGGCGTGGATTTTTTAAAGAATATTTCCAGGCGTGGATTTTTTAAAGAATATTTCCAGGCGTGGATTTTTTAAAGAATATTTCCAGGCTTGGATTTTTTAAAGAATATTTCCAGGCGTGGATTTTTTAAAGAATATTTCCAGGCGTGGATTTTTTAAAGAATATTTCCAGGCGTGGATTTTTTAAAGAATATTTCCAGGCGTGGATTTTTTAAAGAATATTTCCAGGCGTGGATTTTTTAAAGAATATTTCCAGGCGTGGATTTTTTAAAGAATATTTCCAGGCGTGGATTTTTTAAAGAATATTTCCAGGCGTGGATTTTTTAAAGAATATTTCCAGGCGTGGATTTTTTAAAGAATATTTCCAGGCGTGGATTTTTTAAAGAATATTTCCAGGCGTGGATTTTTTAAAGAATATTTCCAGGCGTGGATTTTTTAAAGAATATTTCCAGGCGTGGATTTTTTAAAGAATATTTCCAGGCGTGGATTTTTTAAAGAATATTTCCAGGCGTGGATTTTTAAAGAATATTTCCAGGCGTGGAGTAGCCCACAAGGTGTGAATTTTCAATGCCATTTTTGGGAGGGTTAAGTAGCCTTCCAGGCGTGGATTTTTAAAGAATATTTCCAGGCGTGGATTTTTTAAAGAATATTTCCAGGCGTGGATTTTTTAAAGGACCATTTCCAGGCTAGGATTTTTTAAAGGACCATTTCCAGGCTAGGATTTTTTAAAGGACCATTTCCAGGCTAGGATTTTTTAAAGAATATTTCCAGGCGTGGATTTTTTAAAGGACCATTTCCAGGCTAGGATGTTTTAAAGAATATTTTTTCAAGGACCATTTCCAGGCTGGGTTTTTTTTTAAAATATTTCCAGGCGTGGATTTTTTAAAGAATATTTTTTTAAGGACCATTTCCAGGCTTGAATTTTTTTATGGAATATTTTTTAAGGACCATTTTCAGGCTTGGATTTTTTAAAGAATATTTTTTCAAGGACCATTTCCAGACTTGAATTTTTTTATGGAATATTTTTTAAGGACCATTTTCAGGCTTGGATTTTTTAAAGAATATTTTTTCAAGGACCATTTCCAGACTTGAATTTTTTTATGGAATATTTTTTAAGGACCATTTTCAGGCTTGGATTTTTTAAAGAATATTTTTTCAAGGACCATTTCCAGGCTTGGATTTTTTAAAGAATATTTTTTAAGGACCATTTCCATGATGGATTTTTATAGGATACCTGAAGGGTATGCTGGCTCTAGGCGACCTAAAATAGTCCTTGGTGTAGAAAATTTATTTAAAAATATTGTGAATAGCAATAATTGGGGTTAACTAAAAATTACACACATACCTACACACTCATGTTGGTATTTATCCCTGTTGTTCATAAATTATAGCTTTACAATTTTTCTCTGTGCGGATCTTTAATTATTTTTGCAAATATTCGCAAAACAATGCCAAATAGCAGAATACCACCACCACCTACCTTCAAGGCATAGCCCGAACAGGGGGTAGTTTATTCATTCTGAACAATTGAACAAATACGCATTTTTAAAGGCGTCTGTTGTTTTTATTTGCATGAAGTATTAATCAAAAAAGGAAAAAAAAACATAAAATCCCTGACAAAGGATACAAACATATGTGTATGGGTAGAATAGAGAGAACGGAACAATTGAACTCGTCATACACCTTAAATTATGGCAAGTTGTTGTTGGAGTTGAAACATTAAAAAAAAAACATATACAATAATAAACTGAAAATCCTCTGGTCTCTACGGCTGGGGGTTGATTTTCATAAAATGATCATGAATAGATTCGACTGAGATTGAAGTACACACTCGTAACAATAAAGTCAGTCAAAAAAGTTTTCAATGCAAAAAACGGAAACTTAATGCGAAAACAAAAAAGCTAACTGAATGTCGAGGATTAAGTTGATATTGTTAAGGGGGCTTTAGATTATATGATATATCAGAGAACTGGAAAAATATTCTTTAAAAAATACACGTCTTTGGTAGTCCTTGAAAAATGTTCTTTAAAAAATCCACGCTATGGTTCTTGGAAAGATATTCTTTGAAAAATCCTGAAAAAATATTCTTTAAACAATCCACGGCACGTCGTGGGTAGGAGTCGGGTAGGAGTATTCTTTAAAAAAATCAGAGCCTGGTAATGGTCCTTAAAAAAATCTACAACACGCTTTGGTCATTGAAAAAATATTCTTTAAAAAATCAGAGCCTGGTAAGGGTCCTTGGACAAATATTCTTTAAATAAATCCACAGCACGGTATGGTCCTTGTAAAAATATTCTTTGAAAAAATCCACGCCTTGTAATGGTCCTTGAAAAAATATTCTTTAAATATCTATAAAAAAAATATTCTTTATAAAAATCCGCGCCGGTCTATGAAAAAATATTCTTTACAAAAATCCGCGCCGGTCTATGAAAAAATATTCTTTACAAAAATCCGCGCCGGTCTATAAAAAAATATTCTTTAAAAAATCCGCGCCGGTCTATAAAAAAATATTCTTTACAAAAATCCGCGCCGGTCTATAAAAAAATATTCTTTAAAAAATCCACGCCTCGTAATGGTCTTTGAAAAAATATTCTTCAAAAAATATACACCTGGTTCCTGTCATGGGTCTCTGAAGAGATATTCTTTAAAAAACGTCGTTATGCTCATTGAAAAATAATTATTTAAGAAGTTCACGAATGTAGTGAGTCATGAAAAAGTTTAAAGGTCATTGAGAAATAAATATTTAATGGTCCTGGAGAAGGGTGTGTTGATTAACTGTTGATTTCCAAATGACCTTGAACTATCAAAACAATTCTCATAAATTGCATGAAAGGAGATCATAATTATTCTAGTACAACAGAACACTGGAAAAAAAGACATCATTATAACGAAAACATAATCAACAGATTTCCAATTAATTGATCCAAGAAATTTACATAAACAATTTGCACCACAGACATCACATCACCCCGACATATCGATACTCTGCAAATTTGCATAATGATAAGCTCGTCTGACAGCTTATCATTTATACCAGTTGTTCTTCCCTCACATTTACAATGGTAGTTTTAATAGAGGAGGAATCCTTCTCTTTATTCTTTATCAAGGACATTTGCGCGTGCGCACAATTATTGCCATTTCCATACAAATTTGTTATGCCCTTGGCTAGTATGGTGTGCGTAGGCCACATCAAAATGGAATGATTAAAATCCATTCTATTTATGCAAATGCAAAAAATAGGGAGAGAATAAAAAAAAATATAACAATGCGGTTGGGATTAAAAATTTTATACGAAAAAGGTGCAGATTGCCTGCCAGGGGATATATGCTAAAAACGGAATGATATGCAACACCCTTATCGTATCTCAACAAATGGGTGAGAATGTGTGCATGTGTGTGTGGGCAAATAAATTTTAATACTCTTTTTTAATGAAATGTAGTATTTGTTGTTTTTCTTCTGCACCAAAAAATCATCCCCTATAAATTGATATTGAAAAAAAATCTTTCACTGCAAAATTTACTGTTTATGTATGGGATTTAATTTTTTTTTAATAATAAATTTAAACAGAATTGAATGATCACTTAAAAACGAGAAAAGAGGCTAAATAAGATCTCAGTCGTAATTTATGGAAAATTTTAGCAAAATATGTAAAAGATCTATATATAAATGCGCTATCCAAAATTTATCTTGACAAAAAATCCAATACAAAACTTGACATGCATCAATCTAGACCTAATTCAGTACTCTGTGCCAATCGGCCTAAATTTGACGCTTTGGTGCTCCATTTACATAAAATCGGACAAAACTATATATGGGAGCTATATCTAAATCCGAAACGATTCCAACAAAACTTGACATACATCAATCTGGGCCTAGTCAATACTCTGTGCAAAATTTTGTCTCAATCGGACAGATATTGGCAGTATGGTGCGCCATTTACCATAACATCGGAGCTACATCTAAATCTGAACCGATTAAAAAAACTTCGAATACATCAATTTTGACTTTTGTCTCAATCGGACAAATGTGGGCAGTATGGTGCTCCAATTACATAAAATCGGACGAAACTATATATGGTAGCTATACCTAAATCTGAACCGATTTAAAAAACTTCGAATACCTCAATCTTGGCCTAATTCAGTACTCAGTGCAAAATGTTGTATCAATCAGATAAATTAATCTGAAGCGATTAAAAAAAATTGAATACATCAATCTTGGCCTAATTCAATACTCTGTGCAAACTTTTGCCTCAATCAGACAAATGTGGGCAGTATGGTGCTCCATTTACATAAAATCGGACGAAACTATATATGGGAGCTATTAATAATCTGAAGCGATTAAAAAAAACTTCGAATACATCAGTCTTGGCCTAATTCAATACTCTGTGCGAAATTTTGTCTCAATCGGACAAATGTGGACAGTTTTTTGCTCCCTTTATATAAAATCGGACGAAACTATATATGGGAGCTATATATAAATCTGAACCGATTTCATCAAAACTTGGCATGAATCAATCTAGACCTGATTCAGTACTCTGTGAAATCGGACAAATATTGGGAGTTTGGTGCACCATTTACCTAAAATCGGATGAAACGATATATGGGAGCTACATCTACATCAGAACCGATTATCGCCAATCGGATCATAAATGCAACCTGAACTTTGTTCACAAAAGTACATGGACGGACGGACAGAAGGACACTCGTAAATCTACTCAGAAAGTGATTCTATGCACATTCTCAAAAGGCACCTGGGCTTATACCTGATGTATTTGCTGCGGTCGGACAAGATTGCTCCGATAAACTATTGATCAGCAATCACCACAGAACCGTTAAAAACAATGGGATCAGTTTGGTTCTTTTGTTTTGGTTTATCCTGCAGCACGAGAATATAAAAAAACTCCTCTAAACATCAGGGAGTGGTGGATCAACCACTAGTATAATATAATAATGATATAGATATTGATCGTGTCGTTGACAATCCCCCATAGATTAAACTGTCGCTTAAACTTTTATACTGAAAGGCCTCGGCACCACCACCAAATTACTGAAGGAAATTTTTTTGTTGTATAAGAAAATAGGTTCAAATCAAGTGAAAATTCTTCACTTCTTTACCATAAGCAATTGAACACCCCGCACTAAAACAAGGCGATGAGTAGAGATCGTGATATACTGATTTTTATATGCTATTAGGATAAAAAATAGACTTGAGAATAACTCTAAACACTTTAATAATTCCGTAGAACATAAACGCAAACTTCGATAAATCCAAACCTGTATGATGGCGGCTTATAATTTTATAATAGTTTTTAAATACCAATTTTTTACAGAGAGGGTTTTCAAAATCTAAGGTCGTTAAAATAACTATAAATATCCAGGCTTTGACGTAGTTCCAGCATAAATTCTAAAGTCATATGCCTATGAACGTCTTACCCTATATGCATATATCTTCAGGATATGTTCACCAAATTGCAAATCTAGCTTCATAATTTCCGTGTAAAAAGATTTGGATAACATCGATTTGAGGTTATCGTGGGCATTGCTCAATGTCTAAGTCCGAAATTTGGATTAGACAAATTTATACCCTTCACCACTCCAAAAGGAAACGAGATAGACCCATGGTTACTTTTGAGAATATGTATTGCAAACATAATACGTACCCAACCAAGGACGAACCCTCGAGCTCCATTCAAATGTAGATATAGCTTCTACATATCGACGCCTACGAAGTATGGAAGTTTCATATATCTTACGGGCCATGCTAAGTACATTTTTGCTTATAACTTTGGTTTGGATTAGCCGATGATTACCAAAATTTCAGAGAATATAAATTAAGGACCGTAGTATCTAAAAACGCAAAGAACTTTAAAACATGCTAAGTCGACTTAGCATACAATGGTTTGGAGGTGTCGATATATTTTCTTCCAATTTGTTGTACATTTTATTCCAAAAACTCTACATATTGAATTACACGAAATTATACAAAGCGTATTGAATTTGTATAAATTTTTATTAAATTCGGTACAGATTTAGATAAAGCTCAATCCAAATATGATCGACATCAGTCAAATTTTTATGATACATCCTATATAACGCAACTTCCCATTATTCGGTAATTGGGGAGTTTGCTCAAGTTGTTCAACCAAATTGGCTATATTTGACTGGAGGATATAAAAAGTTCGTCCGGACCAAACATAACCACTTTTTTACTTCTTTATACTCTCAGCCTTATGGCTAATGAGGGTATTTACACGTTGCCTTATGGAAATATTGTGCCCATGATAATTCTCGAAAGAAGTAGCCGAATTCGTCTAAACTGTGTACATCGTAATAATTTTTTCAATCTTAAATCTAACTCGCACAAAATGATAAAATTGTTGATGAACATATTTTTGTAATAACATGCTAACGGACTATCCGATTTGAATCTAACTTTGTAACATACTCGTACTATTTTAACCAAAATTGTATAATATTGGAAGATGGCGCTTATCGGCCCACAATGTGGACTTAATCTTAACACAAAATTCAGTAGTAGTGTATTTTAGATACGTGTGACATAGGCTGGGGGATATATTTATCGGCAACACCGACTGACCCGCTACTTCGTTAGCGATTATTTTATTTTCACAGAAAACTGCATATGTCAGAAAATCTAAGCTATCCACACATTAATATCCATACTCACATCCCCACAGTTATCCTAAATCCAAGATTCAGGATTCCAATTCTATCAGTTTACCAACAATTCAAACTGTACCAAATTTAGTACACAGTGGTTCCAATTTCCTACGTACCCCAATTCTACACCCCCACAGTGATCTTTAATCCAAGTTTCACGATTCCAATTCTATCGATTCGCCTACAATTCAAACTGTACCAAATTTAGTACACAGTGGTACCAGTTTCCAAAATTTCATACACACCCCAATTCTACACCCCCAGAGTGATCTTTAATCCAAGTTTCAGGATTTCAATTCTTTCGGTTCGCCTACAATTCAAACTGTACCAAATTTAGTACACAGTAGTACCAATTTCCAAGACTTCCTACACACCCCAATTCTACACCCCCACAGTGATCCTAAATCCAAATTTCAGGATTCCAACTCTATCGATTCATCCACAATTCAAATTATACAAAATTTAGTACACAGTAGTACCAATTTCTAAAATTTTCTATATACACCAATCCTACACTCCCACAGTGATCATGAATCCAAGTTTCAGGATTTCAAATCTATCGCTTAACCCACAATTCAAATTGTACCAAATTTAGTACACATTAGGTTATATTTGTAAAACTTTCTACATATCTCAATCTTACACCTCAACAGTGATCCTGACTCCAAATTTCATGATTCTAGCTCTATTGGTTCATCTAAAATTGAAATTGTACCAAATTTAGTACCATTTAGTTCCCATAAGTATTATTTTCTTAAACTGAATCCTGACCCCAATCCCACACCCCTACTGTGATATGACTCCAAATTTCATTGTTCCCGCTCTATAGGATCACCCAAATCCAAACTGTAGCGATTATAGTACGATTTAGTACTTTTCGTACACATAAGTAACAAATTTCCAAAACTATCCCAAACCTACACTCCGACGGTAATTTTAATCAAATTCCAGGATTCCAGCTCGATTTGATTTCAAATCTATCGCTTAACCCACAATTCAAATTGTACCAAATTTAGTACACATTAGGTTATATTTGTAAAACTTTCTACATATCTCAATCTTACACCTCAACAGTGATCCTGACTCCAAATTTCATGATTCTAGCTCTATTGGTTCATATAAAATTGAAATTGTACCAAATTTAGTACCATTTAGTTCCCATAAGTATTATTTTCTTAAACTGAATCCTGACCCCAATCCCACACCCCTACTGTGATTCTGACTCCAAATTTCATTGTTCCCGCTCTATAGGATCACCCAAATCCAAACTGTAGCGATTATAGTACGATTTAGTACTTTTCGTACACATAAGTAACAAATTTTCAAAACTATCCCAAACCTACACTCCGACGGTAATTTTAATCAAATTCCAGGATTCCAGCTCGATTTGTATCTCCAAATTAAATTTGTACCAAATATAGTACCATATAGTACTTTTCGTATACATGAGTACACGCTTTCAAACCCATCTCCTTAAATGGACCCCACTTCACAACCTTTATTCACACTCCAAATTTCAAGTTTTCAACGCTATCAGTTCACATGCTACAGAATTGTACCAAATTTAGTACATTTTCGTACTTTTCGGATAGTTACAGTTCGAATTTCCAAAAACATCTACATCTATCCTACACTCCATCAACTACCACCAAACCAAATTTCAGATTTCTAGCTCTACCGTTTCACCAAATACAAATGATACCACATTTAAATTTTTACGTTTCTCTTGTATAGCTCTCGTATGAATTTCCAAAAACCCAGCCTTATTGTCACATTTGGAAAAAGAGTGACCCTCACCCAAAATTTCAAGATTCAAAGCTCCAGCCGTTTTGTTGGGCGTTAAAGAATCGTTAAATCAGTCAGTCAGTCAATCACTTTACTCTTTTATTAGTATATATATACATATATATATATATATATATTAATCAATGGGTGACTTTTCGATTTAATAAAAAAACAACAACAAAACAATGAAAAGACCTTTTGCATAGGTGAATTGATTTAATTCGGTTCACATAAGAATACAAATATATATTGCAAATTACAAACCGATTAACAGGCATTGGTTCTTTAAAAATCCTAGAAGGGTATCTCAGAGTGTCCTTACTGGTTTATTCATATTTCCAAAATTAGAAAAATAAATGATCCTGCCTACCTACCAAGTCAATTGATACCACATGCCTACCTCAAGAAAAATATCCTGAAATAAATGAACATATCAAAAGCATTTTCACCTGTCCTTATTATACCGTGCCATCCTTACGATTTATGTCCGACATTTATATTGGCGGAATTATCCACATGTCATGTTATGGATTTCCACGAATCGTTTTAGAACGGTTTAATGACAAAATAAAAATGATATATTCCTTGGAGAGGGGTAACCAACAACACACACACACACTCACTTACACTTAAAGATGTTTTTCTTCTTCCACATCGTCTACTGCGGTAGTTTTCTTGTAAGGAAAAAAACTCGAATTAAAAAATGTATTTAAATAAAGTGTGCTACAATGAGGAGGGGAGGCACGTGTAGATCCACATTTAAATGACAACAAGAACAAGTAGTGGAATTAATTGTCCAGTGAAGATGGTGTTGGTGGTGGTGGTAGGGAAAAAAAGATGAACTGTCGCCGTGGTATGTAATCGTTTATTACTCTAGAATGCCATACCTACTGAACTAGGTTATTGCAGGTGCTTTATTCCGGTTGCTCTCGTCGCTCTTCCCGGTGTTGGTTAACTGGTTTACAAATTCTGTCTAGTAGACGTTGTTGCCTTTTCTTGTTGTTGTTTTCTACATTTAATATTTACGATGTCACAATACATTAATTGTTTCATTGGACAGGCCGCCTCTACATGGCCCGCCATCGCTAGAGGGCTTGTCTCTGTGTTTGTTTGGTGTGACCAAACAGCTAAAGTGCAAGGCATTAAATATTTTCATTAGTAAATGCCATCACATCACACGTTTTCGTGTGTTGATCCTAGAACGCGGAGCAGCAGTTCGTGGCATTTAAGAAAAGGGAGCTAGGGAGCCACTGGCGAGCTGCTGTTTAATTTGCTGACTGACGGGATGGCTAGCTGGTTGGCTTTAAGTCATATAGCTGTAAATACCAATGCTTGCCCTTAATTTTGTGTCTTTATTGGTCGGCTTAATATACATTTCCCCTCGGGACATTTTCAGTTAGTTTTTTTTTGATTTTTTGTTGTTACGATTTAAAATCACCTAGCCATTTGTTTGAGATTCTTGGCATGTACCATAAATTGTTGAAATTGTTTTAATTTTCTTCATTAGGGTTGGGTGCATCCTTTATGTTGACGTCCCCTCGCTAGATTCAAACCCTCAAGATGACAGCTTAGTGGCTATGGCAAGTGCTAAACTAGTCGGCTTCAAGGCAATTAACAAGTCTTGAGATTTTGTTTTAATATTATTTTTTTCTTGTTCAGATTTCTTTTTCCCTTTTTTCTGGTATTAAAAATAGTCAAGTAAATGTGCGTCCATAATTATAACTGTTGCCTCAGCTATTCATTGCATTTGGGTCAATACGCCAAAAAGGGGGAAGTTATTGATTGGTGTAAATTTTTATTATGTGCTTGTGTGTGTGCGAGTGTTGTGGACAAGTTTTGCTCATTAAATATTCGCAATTTCATTAAGATTCCGTTTTTTATTTCATATGTTTTTTTTTTGTAATTTTACCTTGTCAACATAATTTATATGGCAATATTATATAGTCATTATTATTCCATGTAATTTTGTTTAGTATTATTATCTTGGTGGAATATATATTAAGCGATTTTCATTAGCATTATAAAATATTTAATCATAACCAGGTTTTATTGTCACCCCAGGCATGACAAGTTTAACCTTTTGTTTTAATAAATATATATTTTTTATCAGAAGTTATTATTTTTATAATATATATTTAAAAATATATTAAATTGCTGACCATCATCCGATTAAAAGTAATAAAAAACAACATTATAACACTGTGAGACAAAATCGAGGTCATGGTCCGGATGGTGGAAAATTCCCATTGGGACGAAATACCTTGGTGAGAAAGAAAAATTCCACATAGGTCAAACGATACTTTTGTTTGCTGTCGACAGCAAAAAGTACATTAATAGATGGCTTCATATGTTGATCTGAAGCTAACTTGTCCTTCTAGCTTTTGTGTCTTTTGAACCGAACTCAAATTATCGCAGTGTGTGATTTTTCATTCTCGCAATATTCAACAAAATGTTCATAAGATTTTGCGTGGGGTCATCAAGGACGACAAATCGATATTTTAAAGCAGGGTCAGGCAGAGAACAGAAAATTTGGTCTGGCACATTTGTCGATGTGTGTGTGTGTGTCAATGTTTTCAGTTATTTCAATTGAATGTGTGTGAGAGTATGGTGATATTTAATCTCGCGGGATAGCTCACGTGCGGTGATTTGCCTGATGCGACATTAAGTCTTTTTGGTCTTGTGTGATGTTACTAAATCCTTATATGTATATCAATTAATTCAGTATCAATTTCGACCGAATATTATCTAAATTCACCTACTTTCCCTCAGCCAATGGTTTGAGGTGGTCCTCGGAATTTCACGCAGGTTTATGAAAGAAGTTTCCGGTTTTATGTTCGGAGTTAATATTGTTGTCGGTTATCCAATTCGTCGGTTATTAGATTTACAAGTGTATAAAATATTGACCAATTATGGAGGATGTACCAGAAGGGGTGGATCATTGTGTCCCATCTTCGGACTTGATCTAGGCATGGTAAAGATAATGGGTTGTGCACAATTTGGTTCAAATATGACATTCCATTCGGCTGATATTGAATTAATACAAATTTTGACCATTGTCTGTCGTATCAGAAGGAGTAGGCCGACATTCCCCATCTTCGACCGTGATCTAAGTTTGGGAGAAATATTACGATGACCAAAATTTGGAAGAAATCGGTTAATCCCTTCGAGAGTAATCGTGCGCACCAGGCGGCCAAACAGAGGAATTTTTTATATCCTTCACAATGACTTCCACATTTCTAAGAAAATCGATCGGCACCATCACAAATGACGGAATATGCCCTGGTAAATATTAATAAAGAAAATTTGACACACAATGACAACCTAATTATAGCCAATTCGGTTAAAACCCATATCATTACTCCTCAGAATTTCGAATAAGGGGTTATATGGGAGCTATCCTCAAAAATGACCCAATATCGATAATATTTTGGAGATTTGCTATCATATTATAGTCAATTGGGTTGAACAACTGGCCCAAATCCCCCAAAAATCGTATACTCCGCTCCCTATATATCTTCCCTCCGGTCCCTATATATCTTTCGATTTGCAGGAAATTTGGCACAGCGTACTGAATTAGGCATTGAATGATGTGTGCTAAATTTCGTGAAAACCGGTTCAGATTTAGATATATCTCCTATATATATTTTCGTCCGACCCAAAACCCTATATATTCTTCGATTTGCACGAAATTTGGCATAGCGTACTGAATTGAGTCTAGAATGATGTGTGCTAAGTTTCGTGAAGATTTAGATAAAGCTCTCATTATACCCTTCACCACACTGTGTTACAGGGTATTATGTCTTTGTGCATATGTTTGGCAAAAGGAATCGAGATAGACCCATGGTTCCTTTTGAGAATATGTGTAGAATCACTTTCTAAGTCGATTTGCGCATGTCCATCCATCTGTCCGTCCGTCCATATATTTTTGTTGACAAAGTACAGGTTGCATTTATGATTCGATTTGGATGAAATTTGGCACAGTTAACTTATTTGGACCAAGGACGAACCCTATTGAAACTGGAGAAAATCGGTTCAGATTTAGATATAGCTCCCATATATAGTTTCGTCCGATTGTATGTAAATGATGCACCAAACTCCCAATATTTGTCCGATTGGGACAACATTTTTCACAGCGCACTGAATCAAGTCCATGCTGATGTCTGCGAAGTTTTGTTAAAATCGGTTCAGATTTAGATGTAGCTCCCATATATAATTTCGTCCGATTCTTTGGTGAATTATACACCAAACTCCCAATATTTGTCCGATGGGGACAAAATTTAGATATAGCTTCTATGTAAAGTTTCGTCCGATTTTTTGTGAATGACACACCAAACTCCCAATATTTGTCTGATTGAGTAAACTTTTGCATAGCGAATGCTATTGAGAAAAAAATGATGCGTGATAAGGTTTATTGAAATCGGTTCAGATTTTGATATAGGTCTTATTTTTTTTTTCATTCGATTTTATGTAAATGATGGTTACACGAAATTTGCAGAGGGTATTAAATTGAATATAGTGATTACAAAAAACAAATGGTGTATGCAACGGTTACTCAATTAGATCCATGTGTTTATATATGGCTCCCATAATTAATTTGACTCTATTTCATACAAATGGTACACCAAAGAATCCAAGTCTGTCCGTTTGACATACAATTTTTCATTGATTTTAGAATGGTATGTGTATGGGGTTTTTCAATTGGTTCAAATATTTATCTAGATAGCATATTTAATTTCGCCCGATTCCATCTCAATGGTCCTCCAAAGATTTTATGACCGTTCTATCTACAGGATATTGTAGATATTAACATATAGTCGGCCCGTCCGAATTTTGAACTTTCCTTACTGGGTTTCGTCTGGTTTTCGGTATATGGTGCACCAATCACCAATATTTTTCCGATTGACATGAAAGTGCGGCGTACCGAATAATATGTATTAAGCTATAAATCGATTTAAATATGTTTGTCCCATTGTACGCAAGCGACTCTAATTCTGCCTAAATGAACCTTAGCATAGGTTTCAGAATATATGTACGGGTTGATGTTAGATGGTTCACATATAGATAGAGATCACATATTTAATTTCGTTCAATTTCAATGTTCCTTCGAAAAGGCGACGTCTATTAGGATATATATGTAGAATATACCAAAAAGGGAATCATGGGACTATATCGATTCATTTTCACTGGTTTTAGTTGCATTAGTTTTGGCTACCAGTATATATCTAAATCTGAACCAATTGCAATGAAACTTAAGACATATCAATCTGTTCTTATTTCGGTATACCAGCAAAATTTGATTTTATCGGTAAACATTGTGTCTTAGGTGATGTGTTCCGATATTCTGACAGACAGTCGTCCTTGGATCATGTAAGTGGGCTTCCTAAATTTCATCTCATTCCTATCATAAATGCGACCTGTATTTTGTTTACAATTTAACATGGACACACAATTTTGTGATTCTTTTCACTTATAGATGTGACATTAAAATATTAATTGTTTGAACAACCGAATATTCGGTCGGCCACATTCCACCCTTAAGTCCTGCAAAACAAAGGGAATTTTTCTTAATGTCCTTTTCTAACGGCACTTAAAGTCAAAACAGAAAAAGTAGGGATATTTTTTCGCGTCATTCATCCCTTGTTATTGTATCCTTTTTCTCCCGTAGTTCAACAAAATTCAACTAGATGTCACTCCACACCAATTGGTTGATGTCCACACACACAATTGGTTGTGCGCACAAAACACTATTTCAGATTATGTAGCAACAAAACACATGGCCACCAATGCCTTTTATGAGCAGGGTGCAGATAAGAAATTGCTCTATTTTCAACTGCTACAGCAGAAGCACTAACAGCAGGACATTTGTTGCATTCGATGACGACATACACGCACATAATCTTATCAAAAGGGTCATAATTTGTAAAACCGACTTTGTTAAAATGTACGAAAACGAATAGCAATGCCAGAGAAAATTCGTAGAAAATTAGTTTCCAAAATAAAACGATGTCGTTGTTTTATCACGAGCTTATCAGTGAAGAATTTAAGTGATACTAAGTATATATGAACTAAGGCTTCTACTCTCGTGTCACATGCCAAGAGCGTGTGTTAAATTTCAGAAGCAAATAATTAGAGTGACACTATGATTAGAAAACAATACCCTGCGTTCGGTTTCTTCTTCTCCTTTGATCATTGATGGCAACATTTGCTTTGCGATAATTTTTATGAGCCATTGATAACGTCCGGAATTGAGAAGTAGTGCCGTCAACATCTGCAAATATTTTTTCCTTCAGTTAATGTCCTTGAGTTTGCAGACAACGAAGACAACAATCATCCGAGATGCCTATGGGTGTTTTGAGGTAATGTTAACATGCGGCATGTTTTTATGATGTCAACGATTACGATAATTGCAAAGACTTGTTATCAATTTATTTTTGTAAGAAGGCGGTATGTTTTTGTATGTGTTCGAATAAAAGAAGGTTTTCAAAATAACTCTGCTGGAGATAATTATTATTGAAAATATTGTTGTTGTCGTTGTTTCTTTTAATGCATTATCGAAATAATTACTATATTAATTGGAAACTGCTGGGTTACATCCCACTCCGGGCTAATGGATTATAATTTATTTGGACTTGTATGGGTTTTTGGAGTGTGCTGGAGTGATGGCTGTAATAATAAATGTAATAACCTAAAAAAACAATCTATCTATATATATAAAAATGAATTGCTGTTCGTTAGTCTCGCTAAAACTCGAGAACGGCTGAACGGATTTTTCTTATCTTAGTCTTAAAATATTCGTAGAGCTTCAGGGAAGGTTTAAAAGGTGAGAAAAATTTAAAAATCGCAAAAATTTGCAAAACAGAAAAAATATTATGAAAAAAAATATTATGAAAAACAATACTATGAAAAAAATATTCATTTGTCAAATATTGAAAATTTTCAAAATATTTTATTTTATTCAATTGGCATTGTAACGAAACTTTTTTTCTGAGAATGCAAAACAATAATTGAGATGAATTCGCGATCATTGTATGTACACGTTTTCCATAAAATTCACGTACATTTTGGAACAAATGCAAGGATGAAAATCTGAAGATTCAGAAAGAGTTCTGATTCTAAGACACGTGCCCTAGATTATTCTTCTTGAAAATAATAATAGGAACATGTTGTTATTGAAGTACCTAAAATGTACCATTATATGGTGGTTATATGCCTAATCGTTGGTCAATGTCTTTAATCGCATATGTGTATCACAGAGAAAATTAAGTTCATATTGAAAGAGAACAACTATAAAAAGCATTTGTTATAACAAAGAGTCTCATGATGTTACCTCAATATGTCAACTACCGATATATTTAATACCATGAAAAATCGTTGTTAAGATCGAACTTTTGTACTTCCTAATATGTAGATTCCTTAAATCGGCCGGGACATTTATATGAGGACTATGTTACACAGTATGTGTAGTAGATTGGAAAACGGGGGGTAAGAACTTCAACATACTGAAAATTAAACAGGAAATAAGTATGGCGCCTTTTTATTGCATTAAGCCAAATCCATGATCCATCCATTCCGTCAAATTCTTTACAAAACCGAAAATGGTGCGGGACCCGTATGTAGGAGCTATACAAAACTTGGTCCTGAATAGAAATGTTTCCGCAAATGTGTTTTACCCTTTCAATATCACGGAATGATATATGATATGAATGATATACGATACTACAATGGGTATGGATATATACTAATACCACATGAGAAAATACCGAACAATAACAGCATATCATTATATGTATATCATTATATGGGGCTACCCGGACCAATTTGCACCAATATTGATAATTTTTTGTAAACAGGTTTTCTTCATCCAAAATAAAACATTACAGCACTTCGGCTGAAACACTCCCTAAAATACCGAACTCCTCAAAGTACCGACTATTGTGGGTACCTCAAAGATTTAACCAATATTGACAATTTCAGTACGATTCATTCTACCAAATATACAACCAAACGTGCCCAAATCCCCCACAGTATCGAAAAAGGTGGATTACTATTACATGGGGGATATTTGAAAGCTTGGGCGAACATAACATTGCAGCCAAATACCGAATATTAAGGGATGCCGTTAGATGGGGATATCCGAATACTTGAGTCAATATGGAAAATTCTAATTAGGGAGAATTTCTGCCCAATAAGTATCCCTAATATTAGGTTTGGGAAAAAGAAATCCATTAGACCGGTGGAACGATCGAATTTTACAGGCATGTCGTAACATCGTCCAGGAGCTAAAAATTAAACCATTCACACAAAGCTGGATTCAAAAATAAGCTCAATGGTTGGGTGCCTCACCAATACCAATACCGCAATTTCAGAGCACTATCTTAAAGATAATTTAATATTGGGCTATCGTTATGTGAATTATACATCAACAATATTGCTATGCAAGACAACGTTTGCCGGGCCGGCAATGTTGAATGTTGAAGTGTTCGTGAATCTTCAGAGAAGGTTTAAAAGGTGAGAAAAATTTGAAAATCGCGAAAAATTTGCAAAAAATATTTTGAAGCATATTTGCATTTCCGCGAATTTAGTATCGAGCTATATGGAAAGCACCACGTCTTAGTTGTTATTTTGAGGTATTTTGAGCGAAAATTGGTAGCGTATCATTCCTTTAAGCCTACATTTGTCATTTATTAAAATTTTTCAAAATATTTAATTTTTTTTAAATTGGATTGACATTGTATTGAAATTGAGAAGTATATTATTGAATGCACACGCGATCATTGTATGTACACGTTTTCCATAGAATACAGGTACATTTTGGGACCAATGCAAGGATGGAAAATCAGAAAACATTCTGAATCGAGTTCGTGGCCATTCAGGATATTCGGATTCTAAGATCCATGCCCTAGATTAATATGTTTGAAAATAATAATATGAACATGTTGTTCCTTAAAGTAAATGAAATGTTGATATGCAACGGGAAATATGAAATCAGGTGGTTAAATGCCTAATCGTTTTTCAATATCTTTGAACTTATAAACAGACCACGTCGCATATATCCCATACCAAAAATGTGTATCACAGAGAAAACTAATATACGAGATATTTTCTTTGCAAAAATCTATCATTAAGTTCAGCTGTAAAGAGAACAACCGACAAAAAACCAGCAAAATTAGAAAAATAGCATAATATCTAATTTGATGGTTGTACGAAAACCTCCATCCGATGTTACCTATTCGTATTGAACATGCCAACTACCGATAACACTCAGATTGGAAAACGGGAGTAAGAACCTTTAGATATAGTGCATAACTTCTGGGATGATGTTATGCCAAATTATAGCCAACTCTATGAGAAGATTAGGTCAATGTATTGAAAATGGGGCGAGACCTGTATGTATTGCTATATCAAAACTTGGACCTAAATAGGTAATTTTTCGCAGAAATGTGTCTCACCTCCAATATCCCGGAATGACATATTTTAGCTACTACAATGGGAATGGAAATATATACATTTTTGGTAGGAATATTTGACAGCATATGAGAAATTATTGGGGTTACCATTATATGGGTGCTCCCCGGAAACTTGGATCAATATTGATAATTCTTTGTAAGGAGATTTTGTACTCACTGATCATTTAAAATATAAAATTACAGCTAATTTGGTTGAAACACGTGTCCAAACCCCCAAAATACAGAGGAGTGGACCAATATTGACAATTTTAAGTAGGATTCATGCTACCAAATAAAACAACCAATTACAGCTGATTAGGTTGAAAAACGTGCCCAAAACTCCAAAAATTTGGAGTGCCATTATATGGAGGCTTTTCCGAAGCTTGCACAATTTTTTAAGGAACATTTTCTACTCAATGATCATCCAATATATAAAATTAAATGAAGGGATTACCTGGATACTTGCCAATATTGATAATTTTAAGTACAGATATTCTGTTGTAAACCGTGCCCAAGATCTTCAAAATATGGAATGTTTATTGCTACCGTTATATGGGCAGTACTCCGAAATATGTGCCAATATTGATAATATTTGGTACGGATATTTTCTGTTCAATTACAACCCATTCTGTTGAAAAATCGTCAAAACTTCTCATATTGCGAGGTACGGTTATATGGCTACCCTAAATAGTGAACCTAGGAGTAGTAGCAATGTATGTGCAAATTTCAGAGCACTAACTCAAATCGTGGAGGGTAGAAAAAGCTAACTTATTATTGGCCTATCGTTATGTGAATTATACATCAACAATATTGCTATGCAATACAACGTTTGCCGGGCCCGCTAGTATTTCTATAAAAATTCATAAAAAATATGTTTTGGAATAACAGAAGTCTTTAATGTAATGTAGTATTAAAAAAATATATCAACCAATATTCTAATTAATTTCTCTAGATTTGTTCACTTTTAATCGCTGGAATTTGACCCGACATGTTTTATTAAATTTAGAAAGAAACGAGTGAATTCGCTGTTATCTTCGGTCCCATAGTGGACTGGTACGAAAATCGGGCTTATTACTAGAAAATCCGATTAAGAAATTAGCGATCCGTATTTTATTATCGTGTATAGCATTATGAGATTTATCGAAAATATTTCAGATTAATCTATGTTCGAATATATAACGTTTATTGAGCAAGGATCACGTGAAAATTGAAAAGGGCGGTTAGAACATACGAATATCGATTTCTTTCTTTCATGACTCCATTGAGATAGCTGCTATTTTGTGTTATGCATTGTCACTGGTTCACTCTTTCCATTCGACTCCATATAACTGTGCACTAACATTTCGGTATTTTGAGAATGGTATTCAATCTCCACGGAATTGGCTGTGATTTGATTTTTGTATTCTTATTAGGAACCAAACCATCCTTACTAAAAATTGTTAATATCGCATTTGGATATATCTTCAATATAACGATATTGATCGGTATTTTTAGGATACCCTTTTTTCAATCAGATTGGCTGTAAATCTGTATTTTGCGTTCTAATTGAGTATCAAATCCCCTTACCGGAAGTGATCGATATGGGTCAACTTGTCGTGTAGCCCCCATATAACGGTACCGCCATATTTTGTAATCCATTTAGGTATATCTCCCATATATCGTTACCCAAAAAATTTTGAGGGCGTTTTCAACCGCGTTCGCTCTAATTTGATTTTGTGGATTCCTATTTGGTAACAAGACTCTCTACAAAAAATTATAACCCCATGGGGTATTCCCGATGTATTAACGTTTTATTTTGAAACCAGTAAGCGGAGCAGTATATGATACTCAAACAACTACAATGGAGCTCTAAATTTCTGTGGATCTATATTCCGAGAATGGATAATATTTCGTTATATTTGCACGATTTAGACCACTTAGATGTCAACAGCTCCTCCGAATCACATATTCCAGAAGCAAAAATCTACTTCATAAAATTAAAATTTTGTTAATTTACAAAAAAAAAAAAAAAAAGTTTTGGTTTATTTGACAAGACAAGTCATTCGCTCTAGGCGCCACAATGCCTAAAGCGACTAGAAAGCCGGAAAAAAGTTTTCGGTCCATTTCATCCGAAATATCTTCTGATCATCACCGAAAATACCAATGCGGCTTCAGGCCGGGCAAATCCACCATTGACCAGATTTTCACTCTGCGCCAAATCCCACGAAGAACACATGGACACATTTCCAATGTGTTTAAAGCCATGTCTGCGTTCAGCATTCCTGCAAAATTAATACGGCTTTGCAGGATAACTTTAACTGGCACAAGGTCAGCAGTTAAAGTCGGAAAGGACCTATTGGAGCCCTTCAATAACAAACGAGGGTGAATGTTGAATATAAATAGCACTATGTACACCAAACAACACATGTTACTCGCCTACGTGATGACATCGACATATTGGGTCGAACATTGCGAGCAGTAACACCTACCTTTGAACAAATTTAGAAGGAGTCTCCAAAGTGAGTCTGGCAGTAAACGGCGAGAGGACCAAGCTGATGTTATCAACACACAAGACGTCCAGTAGACTCGGACCAATGGTGGAAATTGAGATCTACAGCTTCGAGATAGTCAAAGATGTTATGTACTTTGTTACCGCCATACAAGACGCTGATACTACCCGTTCTGTTGTACGGATCTGAAGCATGGGCACTTGCGCAAGCAGATGAGGCAGCTCTTAAAGTGTTTGAGAGAAAAATTATCCGGAAGATCTATGGGCCGATCTGCTTCGACGGTGAATATCGTCGTCGAATGAACCATCTAGGACATCGACATAGTCATAGTATAAAGCTGCAGCTATTACGTTGGCTTGGCCATGTTGTGAGAATGGATGTAGATGCCTCAGCCCAAAGGCATATAAACGCGAAGAAGCGTTTTAAAGTGTTTGAGAGAAAAATTATCCGGAAGATATTTGGGCCGATCTGCCTCGTCGGTGAATATCGTCGTCGAATGAACCATCTAGGACATCGACATAGTCAGACGTATAAAGCTGCAGCTATTACGTTGGCTTGGCCATGTTGTGAGAATGGATGTAGATGCCTCAGCCCAAAGGCATATAAACGCGAAGAAGCAGAAGGGGAAGGCCAAGAATTATATGGAAAGATTAAGGGAACCCCCTAATTCGCGATTTTAATTTTTCAAGATTTTCAATGGGCTGGTAAATCATTACCAATGCTTGTTAAGGTTTGTAACTTTGCACATATATATTTGAAGATTTAAAAGAGAAGACAAATAATTTACAAAAATTTGTTGTTATTGTTTTGTTGTTGTTTTTTGTAATTAAAGAAAAGTCCTTATTTTTGATGGCGGGCATGATAACTCCTCACTGGAAAATCGGAATCCGAAAATTCCAACGGTTTTAGAATAAGTACATGACTGGCTCTCGTATGAACTAGGATTATTGACTTCGCTCTAAAATTAACAAAATGGCGGATTAGTTATTGTTTTTGAGTTATTAGTTTTTGAGTTATCGTGCCCGCCATTCGCAAAAGAGAAAAACGCGTTTAAAGTTTGAGAAGCCCTTTAGCCGTCACTTGATGCTGACACAATAAATCGGCTATATCTTCAAGAGTTCTTGAGATTTTCACTTGAAATTTTGTAGGGACATTCTTGAATTAGTGTAGATTCGAATTAAATCAAAAAATTTTTTGACCCCGAGAATGGGGGGTCCCCTTAAGTGGAAGACAACATTGTCGAACATGGTCTTTCAAATTGGAAGAACTGCGCAAAATACCGACACGCCTGGAATTTTTGTTTATGCTCGGCTTATGAATCAAATGTTCTGTCACACGCCAGCTATGTAATGTAAATATATACGCCATACAAAAGTCTTGGTCTATTTGACCCGCTAAATGTCGACCGATCTTAAAAATCCCCTTCCCCATGAAAGATCAAAAAACAGACAAAATATAGTTTTTGCTCCATTTCATCCCCTAAATATTAACCGATCATTACCAGAACCGGTCAAACACGTAAAATTTCGTGACGATTGGTCCGTAACTGTGCCTTGTAGCGTGTTCACAACTTATATTGGACAGAAGGACGGACACTCATGTCTAGATCGACTCAGATAGTCGATGTTCTTAATTTGTATGCACACAGTCTTAAGGCTGAAATATCTGCCCGTATCAACCACCAACAGATACGGGCAGACTTGCCAATTTTATCCAAGCTTCGCACATCGCAATATCAAGCTCTAGGATAGAGAATGTCGGACCGCTGAAAAAACAAGAAAAATTATATTAAGTTCGGCAGGCCTGAACTTCTTATACACTTTACCATTATGTTGACATTCAAAATATCTAAATTAATTCTGGCTCTTACCGAAAAAGTCGAGAGAAAATATGCATTCAATTCTCAAAATTTCGAATAGTGGGGCTACTATTAAATGGGGCTACCATTAAATGGGGCTAGATATTGAAAATTGATAAAACAGTGATAGATATTGATAATTTTTAGTAGTGAGATTTGGTACCCAATGAGAATACAAAATTACAGCCAATTCGGTTGAAAACATCTCCAAAATCTCCTAAATACCGCTAAAACATGCTAAAAACCAAATGCAACCTTGAACAAATCATTTTTAAAAACATTGAACTCTTAAGGGGACCCCACCCATTCTCGGTTTCAAGAAATTTAATTTTTTATTTTGATTTAATTTGAAGCTACACTAATTCAAGAATGTCCCTACCAATTTTCAAGTGAAAATCTAAACAATTTTTGAAGCATCAGGTGACAGCAAGAAGGCTTCTCAAACTTAGAACGAGTTTTCCTTCAAACAGCGTTTTTGCGAATGGCGGGCACGATAACTCAAAAACTAATAACCCAATCGATTTCAAATATTGGGACGTTTCTCTGTGCGTGTATAGCTATCGCATGAACTAGGATGAAGCCAATCGGTGAAGATTTTCCTTATTATACCCTCCACCATAGTATGGAGGGTATATTAATTTTGTCATTCCGTTTGTAACTCATCGAAATATTCATTTCCGACCCTATAAAGTATATATATTCTTGATCAGGGTAAAATTCTAAGACGATCTAGCCATGTCCGTCCGTCCGTCTGTCCGTCCGTCTGTCCGTCCGTCCGTCCGTCTGTCCGTCCGTCCGTCTGTTGTAATCACGCTATCTTCTGAAGGAATTGAGATAGGATGCTGAAATTTTGCATAGGGTTGTCTTTTGTCTGCAGGCAGGTCAAGTTCGAAGATAGGATATATCGGTCCACGTTTAGACATAGCTCCCATATAACAGTACCCCCCAATTTTCGGTATTTTGAGGTTCTTGGGCGCGTTTTTCAACCGAATACGCTGAAATTTGGTACATTGGGTTCGTATTGGGTACTTAATTTCCCCACAAAAAATTATAAATATAGGTCCACTTTTTCTGGTAGCCCCCATATAACGGTACCTCCTAATTTTCAGTATTTTGGGGGTTTTGATTGTATTTTTCCACCGAATTGGCTATAATTTAGTATTTCGAGTTCTTAATATGTACCAAATCTCTCCACAAAAAATTATAAACATATGTGAATTTTTTCGGATATCCCCCATATAAGGGTACCCCCCAATTTTCGGAATTTTGGGGTTCTTGAGCGCGTTTTTCAACCGAATACGCTGAAATTTGGTACATTGGGTTCCTAATAGGTTTCAAATCTATCCACCAAAAATTATGAATATTGGTCCATTTTTTCGGATAGCCCCCATATAAGGGTACCCCCAATTTTCGGTATTTGGGGGTTCTTGAGCGCATTTTTCAACCGAATTTGCTGCAATTTGGTAACTTGTAGTCGTATATGGTAACAAATCTCTCTACCAAAAATTTTTAATATTCACCCCCTTTTTGGGGTAGTCCCCATATAACCCCCTTTTTTTATATTAAAATAGTTATCTGATTTGTTCCGCGTTTTGAGTTTGGTTCTAAGTCTCTTTTGTAATCATTTCACCTGCGGAGGATAGAGAGATAAACAATTAGAACGTAAGGTTCGATAATTAACTATAGCCGCATTTAGACCTAGCCCCTGATTGGAAGTTCGAGAATTTGAACTAAGCTTGGAAGAAATAATAAGATGGGCAAAGTTTGGATGAAATCTAAATTTTCTGAAACGGATTTGGTCCAAAGTTGGAATTTTCGGATTCCGATGTTCCAGTGAGGAGTTATCATGCCCGCCATCAAAAATAAGGACATTTCTTTGATCACAAAAAACAACAACAATTTTTTGTAAATTATTTTTCTTCCTTTTTAAATCTTCAAATATATATGTGCAATGTTACAAACCTTAACATGCATTGGTATTCATTTTCCAGCCCATTTAAAATCTTAAAAATAAAAAAATAGAGAATGGGGGGTTCCCTGAAGGCTCAAAATGCTGTATATTTTTTTAAGGCTCAAAATGCTGTATATTGTTTTAGGTTGAAAATATAATATGAATGTTAACGAATACTATTTCTGGGAGTATACAGCTTAGAATTCAAGTTATATGTCTATCTGTCTGTGAAAATAGCTATAAAAATCACGATATTTACTCGAAAAAGTGTGGTAGGGATAATGATTTAATTTTAAGGTTACAGAATTCTAAAGGTCTAGCATTATTCTTTTTAAAAAATTTCATTGTAAAATATATTGTTCTATTTTTTATTATATGATTTTTGATTTTTCATCAATTGTGTATCAAATCCTAATACCCACATACAATACAATTCCTAAGCATTGCAACGCAATTTATAGAATAGTGTGTTTTCTTCAAAAAACTTTCGCACAAGACACCGGATGTTTAACTCTTTTATTCGCAATTTCTTATTATCTCCTTAACCATGCCGATTAATTTCGAAATTGATTTTACAAACAATATAGTATTATTCAATGACTATCAAATTGTTTAAAAATTGCAAACACAATTCATATATCCTTATTTAAGTACAACAAAATAGTACTTAACCCAAATTCAATTCGAATTGATTTCTTGAATTCAATTCACTTTTGTCGCATTTTTTTCTTTAAATAAACAAAAGCCAACTTAAGCCATTCTTAAACGATTTTTCTTTCTTCTTCTCCTTCATATAATAAAATGCATTGTCATACATTTTATTACTTTTTCTTCAATTGCATCCTTTAATGATGACTACAAATGAAATGAATGGGACGAAAGAAAAACGTTTTCATATAAAACCACAATGCAATTCGAATTATATCAAGTGTAAATAGCTCTGTAACAGGCAGCATCTACCCCGTTCCAAGGTAGTCAGTCAGTCCCATTGAAATTCCCACACTATTTTCAAGTATCTCATCATTGTAATGCACTTCAAAATCATTTGTGTCGCTGATCCTTCAAAGGGATACGAAGACACATTACGAAGAGTTCTTTCGCAGAAGAAATGTTTTGTATGAAAGGATTTCACAATCATCATTCATGGCATCGCATCAATCGATCCTTCTTGATACCGTTTACTTATGTCCCTTTTCTCTTTTGTTTGGCCTAGTTTTTCGTTTTTGTCATGTGTTCATCAATTACTTTTTTCTCCATCTCCCGTTTTTATTGCTTTGTGGTGAATTCCGTTAAATACATTTTTGGCACACAACAAAACACACTCACACATATCTATATGCTTATATGGGTCAATTTAATTGGACAGATTGTGTTGCTTAGGTTACTTTCTTTGTATTGAAAAGATTTCTTAGAGATAGAAGGGGTTGAATCCTATCTTAGAGAATTAGGTACAGTTCGATTTGCTGATATGTTAAAGGACGCAGTTAAGAGGATTTTCTTTTGATTTGTATGATTGATAAAATATCTATAGAAAATGTTTCTGTAAAGAATGAGTTGAACTTATTCTTGGATTTTCTTTACACATAAGGAGTTCGTAATACTACGGTTGCTATAGATATATTTGAAAAATGTTTGTTAGTATGAATTCTAACACACTTTTTGTTTAGGAATGATTTTTAAAAAAATATTTTGTTATTCAATTCCCGAAAGGACCCATTTTGACCCATAGGAGAAAATTTAATTTTTTTTACTTTTAAACTGAAGTGATGGATTTTTATACCCTCCACCACACTGTGGTACAGGGTATTATGTCTTTATTTATTAAATCTGAATTTATTAAAACAAACCTTCTCCTATAAAATTTTAAATTTGAGGGTTACGTTTTTTTTGGCGAATATGGCTCGATATATAGTGTGTAGCTACGTCGATTGTAATTGACTTTAACATATTGCAATGATCTAGGAATAAGAATCCAATAAACAATCAGATTTATATAGTTGGAAGAAACTTTATAAAATCGACCCATCCAAACTTATTGGTATTTCTACTGATATGTTTCCATATTATAAAGTTCGTATCTTAAGTCTTTTGTTTACCAATTGCCCACCTTTAGTTTTTTTGTTTGTGGTTTACCAAAACAATAATATTGATTTATTGCAAAGATGCAGATTTCTTTAAAGGAAATACTTGGTTCCCGTGCATTTTGTAACATTCTAAATCAATAACAACTTCCGTTTTCCATTGTGTCCTACTTTAAATTAATAAGAAAAACAAAAAACACCAAAAGAAATAAATGCCACAAAAACAAAACAGCCAGTGTTTACATAAACCACAAGAATATGCAATATTTAAACAGGAGCTATTGTTTGCAAATTTATTGCTACTTTTTTATGGCACACATCCTTTTCTCGCAATAGAAAATCAGTCATAGCCCAAATATGCACTCACACATGGTAGGGAGCACGTTTTTCTTACACAATTCTTTGAACTGAGAGTTTGGGTAGTCGTTTGTTTTTTTCAATTCCCTTGAATAGATCTTCCGAAGTGATGAAGAACACATATGAATTTCCCTCCACCTTCAGTTTTTTTCACATGTCTGGGAAATTTATTTATATTTTTTTTGCCTAGACCATTGTTAGGGCATCACAAACCTTGTTGGCTTTTGTCTTAGTGTCATCCACATACACTGGGAATTGCAGAAACCCTTAGTCTTCCTTTCTTCCGTGTGTGTGTGATTGTGAGTATGAGTTTCTTTTTGCAATATTTCCTAAGCAGATTAATAAATATTGATTTTAAAATCGTAGTCTTTTTCTCCTGATTGTATTTCTTGGGAATTAATGTATGTGTTTGGGAATTTATTTTATTTTTTAGAGCAGTCATAAAAAATCGATTCTTATGTTGCAATGGGTAAAGGATTAAGCCAAACGAAGAAAATCTCTAGTTATGTGAAAGGCTTAAAATACATAGATGTGTGAGATTTTTATCTAGTCTGGGAAATACGTATAACCACCACAACCATTAGATTAATCCTTGGAAAGGTGTGAGAAGTAAATGCTATTTCAGGTTTTAATTAATATTTATGCAATTTGTGTTTTTGTTGAGGAAATTTGCAAAAATACTGGAAAAGTGGTTAGCGTAGATGTTTATCGGGGACATATGTTCCATTATGATATAGAAAGGGTAAATAAAAAAAAATATTCTCATAGAAAATATCAATTCCAGGTATAGTTTTGAGCCCAATCTAACAGACATAAACAAGTTATTTCGTTAATATTACATTATACAGAATTATAAGCGTGAAAAAGCGTTAAGTTCAAAAAAGCGTTAGATATACTGACAGGTAATAGAAATGAAAATATAGGGAATATACCAAAAAGTGGACCTATACCGACATTTCTAAAAACGTATTATGTAATCCATAATGTAAAACATAATACAAATTTCAGCAATTTTTAATGGATAATTATAGCCTCAGCCTTATGGCGAATGAGGGTATATACACTTTAACACGGTGAAAATGTGCCTCATCGAAATATTGGTTCTAGACCCCATGTTTCATTGGACCAAACCCATTTCAGAAAATTAAGATTTCATCCAAAGTTCAAATTTGAAAATTGGGAATATCGGTCCACTCCTTCTGGAACCTCCACACAGGGGCTAGGTCTAAATGCGGCTATAGTTCATTATCGAATCTTACGTTCTAATTTTTTATCTTGCTATCCTGCGCAGGTGAAATGATTACAACAGAGACTTAGAACTAAACTCAAAACGCGGAACAAATCAAATAATTATTTTAATATAAACCTGTAAGGAAAGTAGTAAAGTCGGACTGGGCCGACTATATGATACCCTTAACCACTTTGGGTATATTCTACATATGTATCCTAAAAAATGTCGCCTTTTCGAAGGAACATTGTCAGGAAATTTAACGAACTTAAATATGTGATATTTATCTCTATCTAAACCGACTTCTGCAACCTATGCTAAATCTTGTAAATCGATTTAAAGCAAAAAACAAATTTAATCTCAATTAGACACCCATTGATTATGGAAGCTATGTTATATTATATCTGAACCGATTTCAAGGACTCTTGCCAGAGATTAATTTATATTAAATTCTGTACGTTGTGCCAATCGGCCTAGCTATAGATCTTTAGTGCACCATTTACTTAAAATCGGACGCTATTCAAAAAATCGAAAGATATATAGGGACTTTGGTGAACCATTTACATAAAATCGGAGGAAATTTTCACTTTTGGCGCATTTTATAACAAAGGGCAACTTAAGCCATCCTTAAACGTTTTTTTCTTCTTCTCATCCATAGAATAAAATGCATTGTCATACATTTTATTACTTTTTCTTCAATTGCATCCTTTAATGATGACTACAAATGAAATGAATGGGACGAAAGAAAAACGTTTTCATATAAAACCACAATGCAATTCGAATTATATCAAGTGTAAATAGCTCTGTAACAGGCAGCATCTACCCCGTTCCAAGGTAGTCAGTCAGTCCCATTGAAATTCCCACACTATTTTCAAGTACTTCATCATTGTAATGCACTTCAAAATCATTTGTGTCGCTGATCCTTCAAAGGGATACGAAGACACATTACGCAGAGTTCTTTCGCAGAAAAAATGTTTTGTATGAAAGGATTTCACAATCATCATTCATGGCATCGCATCAATCGATCCTTCTTATGTCCCTTTTCTCTTTTGTTTGGCCTAGTTTTTCGTTTTTGTCATGTGTTCATCAATTACTTTTTTCTCCCGTTTTTATTGCTTTGTGGTGAGTTCCGTTAAATAAATTTTTGGCACACAACAAAACACACTCACACATATCTATATGCTTATATGGGTCAATTTAATTGGACAGATTGTGTTGCTTAGGTTACTTTTTTTGTATTGGAAAGATTTCTTAGAGATAGAAGGGGTTTGTATTGGAAAGATTTCTTAGAGATAGAAGGGGTTGAATCCTATCATGGGGAATTAGGTACAGTTCGATGTGCTGATATGTTAAAGGACACAGTTAAGAGGATTTTCTTTTGATTTGTTTGATTGATAAAATGTCTTTAGAAAATGTTTGTGTAAAGAATGAGTTCAACTTATTCTTGGATTGCGTTTGGACAAAAGGAATTCGTAACATTATTTTTCCAATACATGTTGTAAGAACGAATTTCATTTGTATTAAATATATTTTTGTGAGAAGTTTTCAATCCTCGAAAACTAATAACTAATAAAAAAAAAACATTTTAAACTATCAAAGCTTAATAAAAGTGTTTGCTATAACAAAATAAAAACCAGTAAGGAAAGTAGTAAAGTCGGACGGGGCCGACTATATGATACCCTTCACCACTTTGAGTATATTCAACAGATGAATCCTAACTGAAGTCGCATTTTTAAAGGACCAGTAAAATGAAATTGGAACCATAAACACGTCATTCTGCAACCGATACTAAATTGTTCATTTGGTCAGATATAGAAGCTATATCTAAATCTAAACCGATTTCAGGAAACTTAACACACACCTAGAACTAATTCATTACGCTGTGCCAAATTTAGTGCAAATCGAAAGATATTAAGGGACTTTGGTTCACCATTTACATTAAATCGGACTAAAATATATGTGGGAGCTATATCTAAATCCGAACCGATTATCAGGAAACTTAACACACATCATTCTAGACCTAATTCATTACGCTGAGCAAAATTTAGTGCAAATCGGACGAAAATATATATGAGATCTATATCTAAATCTGAACCGATTTTCAGGAAACTTAACACACATCATTCTAGAGATAATTCATTACGCTGTGCCAAATTTCGTGCAAATCGAAAGATATATATATATATATATATATATTTATATATAGGGACTTTGGTGCATCATTTACAGGGTGAAGGGTAAAAAAGAATTTGGTTCAAGAACCTCAAAATACCGAAAATTGGGGGGGTACCCTTATAAGGGGGCTACCAGAAAAAACTTACCAATATTTAGAATTTATAGTGGAGAGATGTGCTACCTAATAAGTACTCGACGTACTAAATTACAGTCAATTCGGTCGAAGAATACGATCAGAACCCCCAAAATACCAAAAATTTGGGGGTACCGTAATATGGGGACTACCAGAAAAACTGGACCTATATTTATAATTTTTAGTGGAGTAAATTGGTACCCAATCAGAACCTAATGTACAAAATTTCAGAGAATTCAGTTATAAAACGAGCCCAAGAACCCGAAAATACCGAAAATTGGGGGTACCCTTATATGGGGGCTTTCCGAAAAAATGGACCTTTATTTATAATTTTTGGTAGGGAGATTTGCTACCCAATAAGAACACAAAGTACCAAATTTCAGCGAATTCGGTCGAAAAATGTCATCAAAACCTCCAAAATACCGAAAATTGGGGGTAATCTTATATGGGGGCTATCCCAAAAAATGGACCTTTATTTATAATTTTTGGTAGGGAGATTTGCTACCCAATAAGAACTCAAAGTACCAAATTTCAGCGAATTCAGTTAAAAAACGCGCTCAAGAACCGTTATATGGGAGCTATGCCTAAACGTGGACCGATTTTCTCCAGTTTCAATAGGGTTCGTCCTTGGGCCAATTAAGTGACTTGTGCCAAATTTGAACCAAATCGGATCATAAATGCGACCTGTACTTTGTTAACAAAAATACATGGACGGACAGACGGACGGACAGACGCATAAATCGACTCAGAAAGTGATTCTATGCATATTCTCAAAAGGAACCATGGGTCTATCTCGATTATTTTTGCCTGTTACAAACATATGCACAAAGACATAATACCCTGTACCACAGTGTGGTGAAGGATATAAAAAGACAGTGAGGAAAGTTCAAAAGTCGGACGGGGCCGACTATATGATACCCTTCACGGCTTTAGGTACATACAAGAGATGCTAATATATACAATATACTGTAGATAAAACAGACATGAGATGGAATCGGTCGAAGTCGAATGTGTGATCTATACAGATATTTGAACCATATCTAAATCTGATCCGATTTTAGCGAACCTCAACACACACAATTGCATTCGCTATGCAACATTTAATCCTAATCGGACAAATATTGGGAATTTGGAGTACCATTTACATAAACTATATGAGAGCTATATATAATTCTAAACCGATTTGAACAAAACTTCGCATACATCAGTCTGGACCTAATGCAGTACTCTGTGCACAATTTTGTATCAATCGAAAAAATATTGGGATTTTGGTGCATCATTCACATAAAATCGGACGAAACTATATATGGAACCTATATCTAAATCTGAACCGATTTTCTCCAATTTTAGTAGGTGACCAAATTTCATCCAAATCGTATAATAAATGCGACCTGTACTTTGTTCAAGAAATACATGGACGGACGGACTGACGGACATGCATAAATCTATCTCGATTCCTTTTGCCACATACAAACATATGCACAACGACATAATACCCTGTACCACAATGTGGTGAATAATAAATAAATAATAATAAATAAATCCAGTTTCCTATGCTTATCGCTTATTCAGGAGGGCGAGAGTTTATTTTGCACAGAACTTCCACATATCCATGTATACGTGAAATTTGAGCTTGTCGGTCCATTCCACCATATAATTCAAATGGAGGATGAGATTTGGTGCAAGCATACCTTAATACATATGCTAAATATATTGTGTTATATGCGATATCTGAGATGAAAGAGATGGTAAACCATTTTTTATCCTCAGCCATATAGCATATGAGAGTATACAGACTTGAATGCGGCAGAAATGTACTCATCGAAATATTGGTTTTAGACCCCATGATTCTTTGGACCAAAGTCGTTTCAAACTATTTGGAATCAATTTACATATGTCCGTCTGTCTGGCCGGTTGGTGCGCACTATAGCTTTCGAGAGGAGTAACCGATTTCATCCAAACTTTGCACATCGTAATATTTCTTTCAAATTTAGTTCAAGTTCGAAGATGGGGAATATCTGTCCACTCCTTTTGGTACCTCCCCCACTAATTGGTCAAAATTGTGCTAAAATTAATTGTATAATATCATGTGAACGGACTATCCGATTTAAACCAAACTTTGTACAACCTTTTATCTTTAACAAGCCTAGACCCATTGATCCACTCTTTCCGGGCCCCCCTCCAACAAATGGTCAAAATTTTCAATATTTATAAATCCAATATCATGTGAACGCATTATCCGATTAGAACCCAACTTTGCACAAGCTATTGCCAATATTTTATAAATTTGTGAATTTAATTTGAAGCGATTATAATAACCGATTTGATCAACATTAAATCCGAAACCTTTTTGATAACAACATTTACCTCTTATATGAAGCGAATAAAAAAACCTGTGTGTGATTCCGAAGACCTCCGCACACCATAGGCTGAGGGCATATATCTTACGGCAATACCGACTGACACTTTTTTTACTTGTTTTTTTTTTCAGTTTAATGTCTGGCATTGACGAACATGGATTGCTTAGCTATCTCACAACTCATACACATCAAAACCTATTACAAAAAATTGTGATTTTGCCACAGTCCTCTTCGAAAACGATTGTCACGGTCAATTCGAAGCGATATGGCCATATGATAACCGACTTTTTTGTCTGCAATGGAAGAATGTGATTTCGAGAATATAGGGTTACATCACACAACCCGAGTAATTTTTCGTCGTGGCAATATCAACTGGCCACCAATATCATCCGAGTTGACACGATTATACTTGTATGGAGCTACGCGGAAGACACTTTTTATGCATATAAACAAAGATGGGCAGCTTTGCACACCAGCAAAATGAGCATGAAGGAAAAGTTTTCCGTAATTTTTTAGTGAATTATTATTTTTCGCTACTTAAGTTTTAAAAATATTTAGTTAATATTTAGTTAATAATATACCTTTTACGACACTGTGGTACAGGGTATTATGTCTTTGTGCATATATTTGTAACAGGCAACGAGATAGACCCATGGTTCCTTTTGATGTTAAGAAAGTACAGATCGTATTTATGATCCGATTTGGATGAAATTTGGCATAGATCATTTATTTGCCTCAAGGACAACCCCTATTTAAATTCACCAATTTCGTTTCAGATTAAGATATAGCTCCAAGATATACTTTCGTCGGATTTTTGCAAATGGTGAACCAAAGACAGAAATTATATTTTCATTTTACAAAGTTCGTATCTTAAATCTTTTGTTTACCAATTGTTCACCTTTAGTTTTTTTGTTAGTGGTTTGCCAAAACGATAATATTGATTTATTGCAAAGATGCAGATTTCTTTAAAGGAAATATCTGGTTCCCGAGCATTTTGCAACATTCTAAATCAATAACAACATCCGTTTTGCATTGTGTCCTACTTTAAATTAATAAGAAAAACAAAAAACACCAAAAGAAATAAATGCCACAAAAATAAAACAGCCAGTGTTTACATAAACCACAAGAATATGCAATATTTAAACAGGAGCTATTGTTTGCAAATTTATTGCTACTTTTTTATGGCACACATCCTTTTCTCGCAATAGAAAATCAGTCATAGGCCAAATATGCACTCACACATGGCAGAGAGCACGTTTTTCTTACACAATTCTGTGAACTGAGAGATTGGGTAGTCGTTTGTTTTTTGCAATTCCCTTGAATAGATCTTCCGAAGTGATGAAGAACACATATGAATTTCCCTCCACCTTCAGTTTTTTTCACATGTCTGGGAAATTTATTTATTTTTTTTTTTTGCCTAGACCATTGTTAGGGCATCACAAACCTTGTTGGCTTTTGTCTTAGTGTCATCCACATACACTGGGAATTGCAGAAACCCTTAGTCTTCCTTTCTTCCGTGTGTGTGTGATTGTGAGTATGAGTTTCTTTTTGCAATATTTCCTAAGCAGATTAATAACTATTGATTTTAAAATCGTTGTCTTTTCTCCAGATTGTATTTCTTGGGAATTAATGTATGTGTTTGGGAATTTATTTTATTTTTTAGAGCAGTCATAAAAAATCGATTCTTATGTTGCAATGGGTAAAGGATTAAGCCAAACGAAGAAAATCTCTAGTTATGTGAAAGGCTTAAAAAACATAGATGTGTGAGATTTTTATCTAGTCTGGGAAATACGTATAACCACCACAACCATTAGATTAATCCTTGGAAAGGTGTGAGAAGTAAATGCTATTTCAGGTTTTGATTAATATTTATGCAATTTGTGTTTTTGTTGAGGAAATTTGCAAAAATACTGCAATGGATGTTAGCGTAGATGTTTATCGGGGACATATGTTCCATTATGACATAGAAAGGGTAAATAAAAAAAATATTTTCATAGAAAATATCAATTCTAGGTATAGTTTTGAGCCCAATCTAACAGACATAAACAAGTTATTTCGTTAATATTACATTATACAGAATTATAAGCGTGAAAAAGCGTTAAATTCGGCTGGGCCGAACTTTGGATACCCTCCACCATAGATATACTGACAGGTAATAGAAATGAAAATATAGGGAATATACCAAAAGTGGACCTATACCGACATTTCTAAAAACGTATTATGTAATCCATAATGTAAAACATAATAATAATTTCAGAAATTTTTAATGGATAATTATAGCCTCAGCCTTATGGCAAATGAGGGTGTATACACTTAAAACAGTGAAAATGTGCCTCATGAAATATTGGTTCTAGACCCCATGTTTCTTTGGACCAAATTCATTAAGATTTCATCCATCTTATTATTTCTTCCAAACATTGTTCAAATTCAAAGATGGGGAATATCGGTCCACTCCTTCTGGAACCTCCACACAGGGGCTAGGTCTAAATGCGGCTATAGTTCATTATCGAATCTTACGTTCTAATTTTTTATCTTGCTATCCTGCGCAGGTGAAATGATTACAACAGAGACTTAGAACTAAACTCAAAACGCGGAACAAATCAAATAATTATTTTAATATAAACCTGTAAGGAAAGTAGTAAAGTCGGACTGGGCCGACTATATGATACCCTTAACCACTTTGGGTATATTCTACATATGTATCCTAAAAAATGTCGCCTTTTCGAAGGAACATTGTCAGGAAATTTAACGAACTTAAATATGTGATATTTATCTATATCTGAACCGACTTCTGCAACCTATGCTAAATCTTGTAAATCGATTTAAAGCAAAAAACAAATTTAATCTCAATTAGACACCCATTGATTATGGAAGCTATGTTATATTATATCTGAACCGATTTCAAGGACTCTTGCCAGAGATTAATTTATATTAAATTCTGTACGTTGTGTCAATCGGCCTAGCTATAGATCTTTAGTGCACCATTTACTTAAAATCGGACGCTATACAAAAAATCGAAAGATATATAGGGACTTTGGTGAACCATTTACATAAAATTGGAGGAAATTTTAAAATCGGACGAATCTATATATGGGAGCTATATCTAAATCTGAACCGATTTTCAAGAAACTTTGCACACGTCATTCAAGCCTTAATTCAGTGCGCTATGCCCAAATTCGTACAAATTGAATGATTTTCAAGGACGGAAATATATATGGGAGCTATATCTAAATCTGAACCGATTTTCTCCAATTTCAATAGGGTTCGTCTTTGGGCCAAATAAGTGACTTGTTCCAAATTTCATCCAAATCGGATCATAAATGCGACCTGTACTTTGTTTACAAAAATACATGGACGGACAGACGGACGGACAGGCGGACATGCATAAATCGACTCAGAAAGTGATTCTATGCATATTCTCAAAAGGAACCATTGGTCTATCTCGATTCATTTTCCTGTTCCAAACATATGCATAAAGACACCACTTGTAAGGGTCTTTGAAAAAATATTCCTTAAAAAATTCCACGCCTTGTAAGGCTCTTTGAAAAAATATTCTTTATAAAATTCCACGCCTTGTAAGGGTCTTTGAAAAAATACTCTTTAAAAAATTTACGCCGTGTAAGGGTCTTTAAAAAAATATTCTTTAAAAAAATGCACGCCTTGTAATGTAGGTGAAGAAATATTCTTTAAAAAAGCCACGCCTTGTAATGTAGGTGAAGAAATATTCTTTAAAAATCCACGCCTTGTAATGGTCCCCAAAAATATAATATTGGCCTGGGAACAAAATTTAAAAAAAAAATTTCCTGAAAATTCAATATTAAAGCCAATACAGAGGTCCTACGTTACTACTTTATATTTTAAATCCAATTTTTCACTTGCTGCTAGTCTCTCTCGATATAAATTTCCCATCGTTTTTATTTTCGCAATGATTTCTTCTTATTAATTTCTTGCTAAATCCTAAACAAATAAAATACAGCTATTGTTCTGCCAATAAAAATAGGGTTTTCCAAAAAAAGTTAATTTTTGCTACTGCCAAAACATTTATAAACTTCTGTGGAATTGTGTTTTCAGTTGGATCATCAATGGCCAGTACAATGAAACGGTTAGCTGGCTCATCACAGCATGAGGGGCATGAAAATTCACATGAGTACACGTATGAATGTACGAAACAAATATTTTTGCCACTGTGCTGAACAGGAACAAATATCTTAAAGATTTGTTCCCTTTTTGCTTAAGACCAGAATTTTTCATTTTATAATTGAATTTGAAGAAATGTTTTGTTGTTTGTTGGGCAATTCGACAGTAGCAGTAAAATAAATATAAATAAACTAGACTCCTGGCATTGTCTTCAGGACGAAGAAATGTAAACAAGTGCCAAAGGCTACTAACAAGGATTGCTCATTTCTGTGTCTTTGGTTTGTGTTCAGCAGGGAACAATGCAAAAATGCCAATACGTGTTGGATAAACATTGCATTTCTTGTTTTGTTAGCAGTGTGTGTATGTGTGTTTGTGTCTGTATCCTTTCCATTGTTATGAAGAAATTCCTTGTTGTTGTTACTGCTGTTGTTGCCCATCCAATGAAAAACAAAATATAATCCTTGGAAAACGATTATGCTATTTCGTGTAGAGAAAAGGGAGTGAGTTTGACAAACCCCTCGGACATCGCTTAGGAAAAACAATGGCCAAGAAAAATTGTGTCATTCATTAATAAAACAAGAAAATGTCCTTTCCTTAACGAGAATTTCAAAATTTCGACAATGAAAATGCAATTTATTGTAGCAGTGTTTTGGAATTATATTTTTTCTGTGTTTTGTATTTTTTTCCTCCAACATGAAAACGCCTTTTAATTGTCTTATAGGGTTCTTTTTTGTTTCAATATCCTTAAATCAACAAACATTACACTGTCCTTTCCTCCTTCTATTTTGTATTTTTTAATAAAACAAGATTGATTTTTACGCCTTGTCCACACTTGCAATCATTGTGTTTTTTCCTCTGTAAGATTGTTTTTTTTTGACGAATTTGAATTGTCTTTTGAAAATTCCATGAAATTGCAAAGAATTGTTGTGTTGTGTCCATCGAAATGATGTTTGTGTACACACACAGCTCTTTATTTCGATTTTTTGTGCAAAAATAAAAATCTCGGAAATCCAATTTTTATCCATTAATCATTCACACTGTCCCCTAAGTTATTTGTCATGATTTGTCATTACTGGCACAATGCCCAAAAAATAGTATTTATTATGCGATTGTTTATTTAATTTCAGGAAGTGTTGTGATGTATATAGTAGTGCTGCTATTGTTTCGTAAATTATGAAATCTCTAGAGATTAAGAATTTGTAAATTGGATTTCATAAAAAATATAATCAATACTTTTAAAGAGAACAGGGATATGTAGCAATATCTATTAGGACTTGGACTGCCTAGTGGGAGTATGAATCGGAAATACAAACGACTCCGACTTCGGATGAGTTTTCATAGCTTATAGGAATATATGGTTTAAAATGTGGATTTATCTCTCACTAATCAATTTAATGAGAACTGGAATATTATTACATGTACATGTACCTGAGTCCAGCAAATTCGGCGGAAAATGTAACCTAGAGCTTCAACTCAGTTTCTGCTTTGCCTAACTGGTAAACGTCATATAAAAAATTACCAATATTGGTTGTTTGTATCCTCTAATAATATTTTTGACCACCCATGCTCTCAACCGAAAGCATTTTCATTATAAGGCAAGAAATATATAACACGCTTTCCACCAACCCTATTCATATTTTGAGATATCAAATTTTTTGAATATAGTTAAACGTTTCGGTTTAGCCACTACATATATAACGAGACCTGATCTGTTTTCGGTATTGTGAAATTCTAAAAATTGTTCTAATGGCTGAAATGTATCTGTAATTTTGTATTTATAAATAAGTCATTCCTTTTGCAACACCTTGAACAATTCACAGGAGACTTCATTATACAGTCGACTCCGCTTTACTGAAACGGAAAAATATCTGGATGTTTGTTTCAATTATCCGATGTTTTCACTTAAGCGGAGTTCGGTTAACTGAAAATAATTTCAGTTATCCGAACTTCTCAGAGGGGAAAATTTTTCAAGTTTTAGGAATTGCAATAATTCTTATTTATATCGAATTCTTACGTCTCTAATTTTATGAAAATCGACGATAGAAATTGAAACTGATTGACATGTTCACTGCTCAAAGGATTTTTATTATGAACAATACTTTTTATGCGTAAGGTTTCATACTAGTCGATTTAAGTCTTTTTAATAGCTGACTTGCCTGTAATATGGGGTTGTAGATGAGTAACATTTTTCCCTGCAAAATTTGTTCATTATAGAGTCACATTTTTACATTGTTCCTATTTAAAATTCGGTTATCATCTTGAAGACCTTAATAATAACATAGAGTAGTTAAAAGTGGAGGACCTCCTCAAGTTTTTTTTAATTTTGTCGTTTTCGCATTTGGTACATCTTTGCTACTTGTATATAAAATATAGAAATGCGGAACGGAGTTTTTTTTTAATTTTCCAAATGGTCGAACGACGTCAATTTTATATATACATGATACACATGTTCCACGTCGAAAAATCATTAATTGCAGAAAATATCTGTTAGGGTAGACTTTGAAGATGATTGAGGAAGCTCAATGCAAAATATTCTGTAATTATTCTGCATTCTCACAATTTTCAGTAATACGGAGTGATTTGAAAGGAAATTGGAATATTCGACTCCAAAAGCTATTTCAGTTATCCGATATTTGCAGTTATGCGAAGTTTCATTTATGCGGAGTAAATTGTGGGCGATTAATCTAAAATTTAATGGTGCAGGAAATCAATTTCACTTATCCGATATTTTTCAGTTAAGCGACTTACAGTAAAGCGGAGTCGACTGTATATATTTGTGATCGGAATAAAATTATATGCCGTTTTAGCCATGACCAATATCTGTCCGTTGAAAACATGATGAATATTCCAATATTGAAGATTGAACTTTGCAATTTTGCACACATATATCGGTCAAATTTTTGAGGCTTTAGGGCACATTTTTAACTCATTCAGCTGTAATTTGTTATTTTAGGGTTTCATGGAAGAGAAAATCTTCATAAAAATGATCAATATTTGTCCATTTGTTAGAGTAGTGCCACATATAACTGTAATCCAAATGTTGGTATTGGGTACGTTTTACAACCTAATTGGCTGTAACATGATATTTCGGATTCTAATTGGGAAGAAAATCTCCCTACCAAAAATTATTAATATTGTTAATAGAGTGATAACCCCTATCATTCGGTATTTTGGAGACTTCCTAAAGGGTAGCCCCAAACTGGAGATTTTTGATATTTTTCAACCAATTTGTCTGTAATTTGGTATTTTGGGTTCTCATGACGGTATAACCACATCTACGCAATAAATTTAAATTTATTAATAATAGCCTAAGTCGGTATTTTGAGAATTTTTAGCTGTAATTTGGTAATTTGCATTCTCATTGCTTGTCAAATTGATATCCATTTTAGCCCCATATAACGGTAGTCCCGATGTAGTAGTAGCCGAAACTCAACATCTGTATACTCTTCACCACACTGTGATACATCGTATTATGTCTTTGTGCATGTGTTTCCAACAGGCAAAATCAAACGAGATAGGCACATGAGAATATGCATAGAATCACTTTCTGAGGCGATTCATGTATATCCGTCCGTCTGTATGTCCATATTAAATTGTAAAAAGTACATTTATTATCCGTTTTGGATGAAATATGCCACAGCGCATTTACTTGGCTCGAGTGCGAACCCTATTCAAATTGGGAAAAATCGGTTCAGATTTAGATATAACTCCCATATATTTGTTCGTACGATTTAATGTAAGTTTTTCACCAAAGTCCCTATATATCTTTCGATTGCACGAAATTTGTCATAGTGTACAGAATTAAGTCTAGAATGATGTGTGTTAACTATCGTGAAAGTCGGTTCAGATTTTGATATATCTTCCATATATATTTTCTTCCGATTTTATGTAAATTGTGCACCAAACTCTAATGTTGGACTGATTGACACGAAATTTAGCACAACGTATCAAATTGAGGCTAGAATGACCAGTCCGACTTTGAGGTTTTAAATATGTTTTCCAACCGAAGGGGCTATAGATATATATCAGGTTGGGGGAAAGAAATCCATTTTTTCTGCAGATGGCTGTACAAATAGATTTCTCGTAAATTATCGATCAAACAATTTTAGATTTATGCTCGTTGGAGGGTGACATTTCGAGTAAAAAATGATTTTGCTGCTTATACCCCTCACCACACTGTGGTACAGGGTATTATGCTTTTGTGCATATGTTTGTAACAGGCAAAAGGAAACGAGATAGTCGAGTCTGAGTCGATATGTTTCGTGAAAAGCGGTTCAAATTTAGATATAGCTCCCACATATATTTTCGTCCGATTTTATGTAAATAGTGCACCAAAGACACGAAATTTGGCATGGCGTACTGAATTGAGTCTAGAATGAGATTTGTTAAGTTTCGAGAATGTCGCTTCAGATTTAAATATAGGTCCCACATATATATTTTCGTCCGATTTTATGTAAATGATGCACCAAACTCCTATTGTGTGTCCGATTGACACAAAATTTTGCAAAACGTACCATATATATTTCGAACGGGTGTCTGATTGAGGCTATATTTTTAACAGCGCGTCATACTGAGTAGCGCGTATCAAGTTTGCTATAAATCGATTGCCATAAATATGTCCCAAACGATTCTAAATCTGTCAGATTGAAATTAAATTTAGCATATTTTGCAGAAAGGTCTATGTTTCTTCGAGGGAACATTGATATGAAATTGTTAGGATACAAATGTACAATATACATGAAGTAGTGAAGGGTAACATATAGTCGGCCCAGTCCGAGTTAACTACTCCTACTGGTTTTTGTTTGGTGCATTCAGTTGGAAATGAATGAACAAAGAGAGAATTCGGTACATTACTTTGACAAAGGCGAAAATGCAAGCCAACCTAATATATATTCCCTATTTTCGGGCTTGGTTTTTGGTCGAATAGTAATTTTAAAACTTTTTTTAAATTACTTATTTGTGTAAAAAAGAGGAAATATACAAATAGCTCACCTTTAACGTTTTCAAATATTTTATTATATGACGGGATTTAGCAACGGGTTCTTCACCTGGAATTAAAAATAGTATGAAATTAGTATTTTGGAAATGTAAGTAATTAAAAATTCCAAAAATTAAAAGTACAATTTCATAATAAATATAGAATTATACATAAAAATTCCGAAAAGTATAAGACTTTGGAATTATATCAATTGACAGAAAAAAGGATGGATCGAATTTCCATCTGCGAAGCCTTAACCAAACGGAATGAGATAGACCCATTTTTTAAACGGATGGTAACTGGAGTTGTGAAATGGATCACATACGATCGTGGACAAAGAGCGGTGAAACACCTAAAACGGTGGCAAACTACCGGAATGGGATTATTTATTATGAGTTGCCTCCATATGGCCAAAAGCTAAATTCTTATCTCTACTGTCAAAAACAGAATGTTCCACCAAGACAACGCTAGGCCACACACATCTATAGTGACTCGCCAGAAACTTCGGGACCAGAAACTTGGCACCAAGCGATTATCATATTTTTCTTGCATTGCTAAATTCCTTTAACGATAAAAAATTTTTATCTAGGGAGGATTGTGAAAATCGACTACTACAGTTTTCTAAACTGTAAATCTGATCCGATTTAAAGCATATTCTATTATTATTCCAGACCTATTTCGGAACGCTGTGAAATCGAATAAACGTTGAGTATTAGGTGCATAATTGTAATTATGAAAAATGTCATAGCTATCGGGCAATTTTTTGTAAATTCAGAATTTTACTGACTAATAGATACTGGATTAAAAAGCGATTTTCGAATTTTACCGACTAACGGAAAATAGTAAAAATCAAGGGAGTAAAAATCGCCTTCGGTTTTTATGTGAATTGTTGTCAACAGATAAAAGAAAATTCTACAATTTGTTATTTTTGGTGTGATACGCGTTTTGTGATTGTAGAATAAAGAATATGAATAAAGAAACTTTCATTCATGGTTAAAAATCGATTTAGACTTTTAAAAACAAGGAGTCGATTAGTGGAAAACCGACTCTCTTAATTAATAGCGCTACCTCTCTAAAATATGTAATCATTTCAAATGTGAACTTTACTGTTCGAAATGTCGATAACAATTTAGAGTAGATTTTTGATATCAAGTGGTTTTAATTGCCCTAAAAGATATAAAAAAAGTAAAAACCTATTCTTGAAGCGAAATGGGTTCAACATATCAACAATTATGTTGCATTCTCAAAGTTTTGATTTTCATCATCTAAAACAACATTAAATACACTTTTGGGAGGTATTCCATTTTAAATTCAAATAAAATCAAAAGGACATTTGTGCAAGATTCTTCATCATCGTGGTGACATGAGATAAATATTCGGCAACAAAATAACAATCTTAACTTAAGTGTCGCGTCACAATATTCCTTTCCTTCATACATTGACTCTTTTGCTTTTCACTTTTTTCTCCATATCCTGAAGACCACACAATTTTGGGGTTTTTAGAGTTAAAACCTAATCATACTGAGGGCATATATCGTTCTCATTTTAAATTTGGGTTAACCTCATTTACTTCACATTTGAGCTGATTAACCTTCAACATGACTTCCAGGTTAAAAACGCAAAAACACTCAAGATTTGGAAGTCATTGTCTTAATTTGGATGCGCACTTTTGCGGTGTAGGCTCCCATAATAAGCCGACAATATGGAAGGGAGAAAAAAAAAACAATTATCATTTTGGTCTGGCAGTTATTTTGCGCTATCTTTGGTGTTTTATATTTGGTTGTTTTCTCGCTGTCATTTTGTCAGTAGCGGTGGTGACGGTTTATTCTCTGATTGCCGCCGCAACCGATGATGCTGCTCCTGATGCCGGCCTGCCAGCCTGCTGTTGATATGTCTTGTTAAGCTAATTGACTTTCATTTACTCTTCCTTTCGTTAAATGTCCCGGCTAAAGGCATAGCCTGATCACAAATTTAGTTCCACACCATAATGTGTGTGTGCGTTTGCGTGGTTGTAATTGTGATTGTCGGTTTCTGGCCTTCTGTCTATCTCAACTGATTTCAGACGTTTTTTTTTTCCAGAAGTACCTTGTTGACTTTTGGTTAGATGTTATTATGGCCTTTAGTACCTTGTTGAGGTTTTTTGTTTTTGATTTTTCGGCAATTGCCTTGAAGACCACACGAATTAAGTATTATGGGTTTATAAGTATATGCGGACAGACAGACGGACATAATGCTCACTTGTTGGCTAAACCGCAACTGGCATGTGGTGTCTCAATTAATCATTACCACTAAGTAGGTGCGCATGATTAAAGGTTTTTTCGTTTCAGGAACAAAGTGTAGTTTTAGTAGGATGTAATTGAAGGTAGGATTTGCTGTCGAATGAACCTACACACACACACTTAGCATTAATATGGTATTTTAGTTAATTTCACTTCGATGAGTTTTAAGCTTTTTAACTTCAAATTGATATCTAGCAGCATGACATGACTGTTTATTTCGTGAGAAAATATAATTGAATCACATCTCATTTATGGAATACTTTTTTGTTTGTAAAGACCGCCATAGCCGCCGCATAATAGTAATGGGGTTTAAGAACAGAACATTTTGTCGAATTAGAAATTACCGAATGACATGTTATATATCATTCATTGAAGGATTTAAAGGATATTTTTATTGCTATATATTCGTGATTGAAATTATTAACCTTATTAAGAAACTTTCCCCTCATCAAGGACAATTACAATTAATAGTGAGAGTGTAATGAGATCTTGTTATTTTCTCATTTTATTCGGAATAATTCCCAAAAAAAGTAGGACAATCAATTATTTGCTTTTACAACTGTTAAAAACATTACAAGAGCAATAATAATTTAGGTCATGCTTAGTTTAACATTTGAATAAAAATGGTTATAATTTTTGAACCATTCTAGATAGTCAGTCCCACCATATGCATAGCAGAACCTTCATGATCGTTAGCCCTGGTTTGCCCACCGTTTGAGGTGCTTTATCGTTTTTGACCACGATCGTTTTCGCACAGGGTTATGGTATGTGATCCATTTCTCACCTCCAGTCACCTTCCGTTTAGGAAATGGGTCTTTCTCATTCCGATTGGCCAAGGCTTCGCAGATGGATTTCTTTTACCCGAACCTAGCATTTAGGCTAAAAAATGGAATGTAAACTTTATTCTTTTTCTGTTTTACTAGTCACTAGTGAAAGAACATTATAAGCCGAAAATGACAAATGTTACACTGCCACATATCGTTCTTTTAAAAGTCCAACTAGGAGTGTGTTACTAAAAAATTTTCCTCTTTGGGGTTCTGAGAATGAAGTGGCCAGAAAAAGTCAATGCTTGGTGCGCTCTTTGATCCGAAGGTGTGTGGCAGGCAAAAAATTTTTGCCTGCCACACAACTAGAGCGAATATGGTTTGAATGCGAATGACATTTCCAGGCTGCGTAATTTCTCGTCGTGGCGATATCAACTGACCACTAAGATCAAAAAGCGATTTGACACCATCAGACTTTTTAAGGGGGCTACGAGAAAGACCGTGTATATGCAGATAAACCTAAATGAATATTTCATGTAATTATTTAACCATTTATCAATTAACTAGCATATGCCCGCAACTTCGTTAGCGAATGTAGGGAATACTTAAACATGTATTAACATCTTATTTTATTTTCACAGAAAACTGCATATGTCAGAAAAAACAATCCACACATTAATATCGACCATAAATTAAATTTGAGTACCATTTAGTACCAAATTTCATAATTCGAGCTCTAAAGGTTCACCCAAATCCAAATTTGACCAAATTTAGTTCCACTTAGCACACATTATTTACACAAATACCCTCCTCAACCATCCAACAAAGCTTCCTGCATACCCCGATTCTACACCCCCACAATGATTCCAAATTAAAATTTCAGGATTCCAACTCTATTGGTTCACCCACAATTTAAATTGTACCAAATTTAGTACACAGTAGTACGAATTTCCAAAACTTGCTACTTAACCAAAACCTACACCCCGACAATGCTCCTAAATCTATGTTTCAGGATTCCATCTCTATCGGTTCACCCACAATTCAAATTTAGTACACAGTAGTACGAATTTCCAAAACCTCCTACTTATTTTATTCTAAATCCAAGTTTCAGAATTCCAACTCCATAGGCTCACAATTCAAATTGTACCCAATTTCGTAAACAGTAGTACGAATTTCTAAATCGCCTTACTTACCCCTAACCTACACCACTACAGTGATCCTAAATTCAAGTTTCAGGATTCCAAATCTATCGGTATACCCACAATTCAAATTGTATCAAATTTAGTACACAGTAGTACGAATTTCCAAGACCTCCTTCCTGCCAAATCCAAATTGTACCAATTATAGTACGATTTAGTACTTTTCGTACATATAAGTAACAAAATCCAAAAATACGTAAATATCCCAATCCTACACCCCGACGGTACTAGTACTTTTCGTACCGTTCTAGTACGAATTTCCAAAAACCCAGCCTTATTTGTCACCTTTGGACCAAGGGTGACCCTCACCCAAAAGATTCTATCTTCAGCCAAAAGATTCTATCTGGGCGTTGATGAATCGTTAAATCAGTCAGTCAATCACTTTAATCCTTTATTAGTACAGATTAATTATAAATGTATCCCTTTACTTTAATTTTTAGAAAAAAATTAAACAATATTAAATATAATCACATTATTATCAGAAATAGTACAGTTAACAGTCCATATCCCCCTCAATACAGAATTATAATTTTAAATTATAATTATTAAGTCATAAAAAGATTTCCCCAAAAACAAACGAAATTTCGGCAAAATCATCTCTCGTAAAAGTAAATACAATCATTGTATCAAAATTGACCAACCTAATAGAATTGTTAAGTCCAATCAAAAAATGAACAAAAAACTAAAAATTGTGTGATCGTAAATGCCAATAAGGCTGGGAAGATTCCATAAATTGCAATGATTATCATAAAGATGATGGGGAAAGAGCACAACTTCAATTCCTTCAAAGACGGGTTTGAAATAAACTGAGTTTATGACAGTCCCGCATATTGTCTCAATGTAGCTGTCGTTATGTTCAGAAGTCATTGATACTTCTTTTAACATATGATTGCACTTTTTGAGCATCATGTTAAGGTTTTTTTCTTCATTTCTGTTTTTTGTTCCGTGCTGTCTGTTGTCATTGTATTATTGTATATGACTGTGATATAATGACTTAATTATGTTTTGCCTTTAAGAATAGCGTAGAGTGCAGATGTGCTATCGCGTGTGTTTGTTTGATCTTCAAACCATGTAACGCCGCACTAGATGTTTTGCACACAATATGCTGCAAAAGTTCTACAGGGTGCAGAGTGGACCACATTATACCCTATAATATTTTACATAAGATGTGATTTTTTAAAAACCCTTAAAAGGCTTGGACTTTTTAAAGAGTAATTTTTCAAGGACCCTTAAAAGGAGTGAATTTGTTATAGAATATTTTTTCAAGGACCCTTTACAAGGCGTGGATTTTTTAAAGAATATTTTTTCAAGGACCCTTTACAAGGCGTGGATTTTTTAAAGAATATTTTTTCAAGGACCCTTTACAAGGCGTGGATTTTTTAAAGAATATTTTTTCAAGGACCCTTTACAAGGCGTGGATTTTTTAAAGAATATTTTTTCAAGGACCCTTTACAAGGCGTGGATTTTTTAAAGAATATTTTTTCAAGGACCCTTTACAAGGCGTGGATTTTTTAAAGAATATTTTTTCAAGGACCCTTTACAAGGCGTGGATTTTTTAAAGAATATTTTTTCAAGGACCCTTTAAGGCGTGGATTTTTTAAAGAATATTTTTTCAAGGACCCTTTAAGGCGTGGATTTTTTAAAGAATATTTTTTCAAGGACCCTTTAAGGCGTGGATTTTTTAAAGAATATTTTTTCAAGGACCCTTTACAAGGCGTGGATTTTTTAAAGAATATTTTTTCAAGGACCCTTTACAAGGCGTGGATTTTTTAAAGAATATTTTTTCAAGGACCCTTTACAAGGCGTGGATTTTTTAAAGAATATTTTTTCAAGGCGTGGATTTTTTAAAGAATATTTTTTCAAGGGCCCTTACAAGGCGTGGATTTTTTAATAAATATTTTTTCAAGGACCCTTACAAGGCTTAGGGGTTTTAAAGAATATTTTTTCAAGGACCCTTACAAGGTTTAGGGTTTTAAAAGAATATTTTTTCAAGGACCCTTACAAGGCTTAGGGTTTTAAAAGAATATTTTTTCAAGGACCTTAACAAGGCTTAGGGTTTTTAAAGAATATTTTTTGGGCCTTGTATTAATTTACTTTAAAATCACATATTACCATTGTAGGGTACCCAGGACTATACCAACATTCTCAACAACTTCATAACCCTAGTAAATTGTTTTGTTAATGTCTTAACTGAATAGAGCAACAGAACAGCAGAATTTAAAATTCCCACACGAATTTTCAACCTGTTACTCCACTCGCTAGTCCTTCCGTATCAGTTTTATGTTCCAGCCCAAAATAAAAGCCACGCACACAACACACATGCGGGAATTTCTTGGATTTTGGCCCGAACTGAACTTCTTTTAATGATAATTATTATTTGATTAGTCAAAAGTGCTTTTAAACGTATAAGCTCCATGACATTACAGCTTGACACAATATTTCACTCAAAATTATAGTGTGCTGAGAGTGTTCAGACGCTGTACAATGGCATGTTACAAGGCGTGTACGATCCGACAAACTAGTTGGTTGGCAAAATGTATCCTTAGATCTGTGGATATTTTGATTTTTGATTGTAGGCTAAGCCGGTGTCGGTACTCCAGTTGTTGATGTTGACTCTTGGTTTGTTGGCTGTCGATTGGCAGCAGCATGATCACTTTTTAGTGTTTTGTAAATGGAATCTGTAGCAGAAGCAACTAGTTTTCTGTTATTTGTGGTTCTTGTTGTTGTTGTTGCTGCTGTCGTTGTTTACTTGTCTGCACAAATTCTTTCTTTCATTCGGTAGATGTCGACATTTCGCGTATGAATTTAAATTAATACCAACATAAATTTGTAAATTTATTTTCGCTGATATTAAAGATTGAATTAACATTACATTCGGTAATGCTCCTGACGTCGTTGTCGTCATCTCGTGTTAATCCTGACTCTGTTAGCAAGAAAAAACTTCTATTTAGTTTATCCAGCCGGTTATGTTTGTAGAATTCTTGTTCTAGTTTTCTTCTTTTATTATTTCTGATTTTTTTATTCTCTCGTGGAGTTGGTGTCTCTTTCTGATTACTTCATTAAAATAAGTTCTTTGCTTGATTTTAAATTCGTAGTTAAATAGAGGCATTTATGACCTGCGATATTATCTTATCTAAATGTAAAGTTCTAATAAAAAGCAAATTTAAATTGAACATATTTATTTTATTATATGGACAAATGTTAGTAATATGATCGCCGACATAAATATTATGTACATTTTATATAATAAAATAAATTTATGACTATAAATATATATTTTTATTGTGTGTCTAGGAGAGTGCTTTGATTTTCAGTTTGCACCATATAATGTCAATAAAGCGTACACATAATATAAACAAATAAAATTTTGTATAGAATTCGATAAGGCTGAAGTTTTTAAAGATATATAAAAGTGTTTGGCTGGAAATCCCCTGGTTAGTTGTAACCTACATCTATTGGTACTTAATATTTAAAGAATTCTTAGGAAATAATAGTTTGAAAATATTTTGGGCACAATTTGGGTCATTACGATTTGGCAGTGTTTTGTGGTCCTCTATTGCGAATAATATTGTTACGTATATTGAAGATGTAGGGTTTCTCGTCCATTGTTCTGTTTACTGAATATAGACTAGGAAGAAACGCGGAAAAAACAAAAGACAAATGTATATTATATAAATACAATAAACATGTCGATATTCACATGTGCTGTGGGCCACGTGGAGATGATGTAGTTACAATTATAGGGGTGAAGATGTATCTGAGAATCCACTGTAAGAAACTTTAAGCAAACCATTTATTGCTCGCAAGCAAACCAGAGTTATGCTCGTTGGAAGTAAAAAAAAATAGTTTGCTGTTTTTTATTTGGAGCATTCAGTTGTGAGTTACAGGGCGTTAAAAATGGAAGTGAACAAATAGAAAATTCGGTAGATTTTACAGTATTTCTTCTGTAAAATGACAACAACTCATATAACAAAACGGTGCATATTTAGCCCAAATCGGACATTTCGAAGCATGTTAAATAAAGTCCTATAGTTTATATAAAAATAATGGATAAAATAGCACTTATAAGATGGAGCGCCGATCACACAAATTTAGATTTACTCGTATATTAAATAATATATCAAATATCTAGGATACAACCTGATAATTAATTTCAGGACAATCTCTAAAGGCTTTTGCTAGAAATTATCAATCCAGCGCAATGTCCCTACCGAACGATATATAAACTGTTAAAATAATCCCAATAAAGCAAGATGGTCGACGCTTTTTTGAGGTTTTAGAAACAAAAGGTGAAGTAAACTATTCGCCACTGCTTGCGAACAAGGGATGATTGACATAAAAAACACAACGTTTTTTTAACCTCCAAATGCAGCGATAACCTACAAAGAATCGTTTCGAATGCATGGACGAGTTTTAAGAGGAATGCCTAGTTTTCGTCCCAAGTATTACACATGATTAGGTCTAAAAATATGCATTGACAAAATCTTTAGAACCTATGAAATGATAAATATACAATATATTAGGTTGGGGAAAAAGAAATCCATTATTTTCACCGTAATTGTCGATAAAATCGGAAAATGATCGAAGTTGACCGGCATGTTAGCAGTCGAAACATCGCCCAGGTGCTAAAAAAATCGACCATAAAATTATTTAAACCAGTTACACAAAGCTGGATTCAAAAAGAAGCTCGATGTTTGGGAGCCACATCTATTAACAAAAAAAAAAGAAAAAAAAGCATGGATCGAATTTCCATCAGCCAAGTCTTGGCCAAACGGACTGAGATACACCCATTTCTTAACTAGTGATGAGAAATGGATCACATACGATAAACCTGTGTGAAAACGATCGTGGTCAAAGAGAGGTGAAGCACCTTAAACGGTGGACTAACGGACAGGAAGGTCCTGCTATGTATTTGGTGGGACTGGAAGGGAATTATTTATTATGAGTTGCTTCCATATGGCCAAACGCTAAATTCTGATCTCTAATGCCAACAACTGGACCGTTTGAAGATAGCAATTGACCAGAAACGGTCAGAATTGGCCAACAGGAGAGGTTTCGTGTTCCACCAGGACAACGTTAAGCCACACTCATCTACATCTACTCGCCAGAAACTTCGGGAGCTTGTTTGGGAAGATTTAATGCATCCGCCAAACAGTCCGGACTTGGAACCAAGCGATTATCATATTTTCCTTGAATTGCAAAATGTCTTTAATTATAAATAATTGGTCTCTAGGGATGAATGTGAAAATCGGCAACAAATCATACAACAAAACGGTGCAAATTGGAGATTCCGAAGCATGTCCTGTAGTTCATATAACGGATTTCTTTTTCTCCATACATGGAACAAGATTATGTCTAAACAAGATGGATCGAAACACCTCTGTATGGCGGAAATGATAAATATACCAAATAAAAATGTACTCGATGTTTAATATACTAAAGCCCCGATGCTCGACAAAATACTGTTTGGTAGACTTTTCACATTTGTGAAAACAATGATATAACGTCAAGGAATATGGTGACAACAGAATTGTCTCATTTTCAAATTATCTTACTCTTAAAAATTGACGTTTCATGAAGACCTTTTCGTTTTTGAAGACCTTTTCGTATCTAAATCTTGACCGATTTTCAGATTTCGTGCAAATCGAAGGATATATAGGGACTTTGGTGAATTATTTACATGAAATCGGACGAAACTATATATGGGAGCTATATCTAAATCTGGGCCGATTTTCACGAAACTTGGCAGACATCACTCTAGGCTCAATTCAGTACGTTATGCCAAATTTGGTGCAACCATTTACATGAAATCGGACGAAACTATATATGGGATATAGGCTCAATTCAGTACGTTGTACCAAATTTTGTGCAAATCGAGAGATATATAGGGTCTTTAGCGCACCATTTACCTTAAATCGGACGAAACTATATATCGGAGCTATATCTAAATAAGAACCGATTTTCTAGAAACTTGGCAGACATCACTCTAAGCTCAATTCAGTACGTTATGCCGAATTTCGTGCAAATCGAAAGATATATAAGAACGTTGGTGCACCATTTACCTTAAATCGGACGAAAATATATATCGGACCTATATCTAAATAAGAACCGATTTTCTAGAAACTTGGCAGACATCTCTCTAGGCTCAATTCAGTACGTTAAGCCAAATTTTGTGCAAATCGAAAGATATATAAGAACTTTGGTGCACCATTTACCTTAAATCGGACGAAAATATATATGGGAGCTATATATAAATCTGAACCGATTTTCAAGAGACTTGGCATACATCATTCTAGGCCTAATTCAGTACGCTGTGCAAAATTTCGTGCAAATCGAAAAAATGCAAAGTTAATTAGGGACTTTGGTGCACCATTTACCTTAAATCGGACGAAAATATATATGGGAGCTATATCTAAATCTGAACCGATTTTTCCCAATTTCAATAGGGTTCGTCCTTGTGCCAAATTTCATCCTATTCGAATAATTAATGCGACCTGTACTTTGTTACAATTTAACATGGACAGACGGACGGACGGACATACCGACATGCGGAAATCGACTTAGAAAGTGATTCTATGCATATTCTCAAAAGGAACCATGGGTCTCTCTCGATTCCTTTTGCCTGTTACAAACATATGCACATAGACATAATACCCTGTACCACAGTGTGGTGAAGGGTATAAAAAACACACTCAGAACATCTATACAAATATTTGCCGAAAGTATACATTTTTTTATTTAAGCAACTTGGAGTTTAGATATTTACTAATGTTTAAGACTGCCTAAAATATGTATATAAATATGATTTTATTTCCCAAATGAATTGACTCCGATTTACCAACTTTTAAAAAAGACCACCCAACTACCTTTTTTTATAGTTTTTCAAACGACGATCATTACATGGCATTTATATCATGACTATTACAAAATGCTATAACAAATTATTACTTCCGTGCAAAAAAGGAGATATTCACTTGTTCCAACATGTGCCAGGTAACCTTTCGTCCTTTAACCTTATCTCCTGTACAGCTAATTGAATTAACAAATCAATAAAATGCCTAACAAATGATGCTGATAACACAGACTGACACACACATAAAAGTACAGATCATTACACACATGTTCAAATCATGTTAGTAATTGAAATTGCTGTTACAGCATTCTTCCGGTTTTAAAGACTTAGAAACCACCAACATTGACCAACATCTAGCCCATTTTAGCGTTTGTACACTTCCGACTTTTATAATCTTAACCCTTGTTTAACTATCGTCTTGATCAGTAAATGTGGTTAAAGGAGAAAAGGAGGCGCATGTCCATAGCTCCGTTAAGTAAATTGAATATCATGGAAACCCAAAAAAGGAGATTGTCATAAATTTCAGATTTTATGGAGATGTTTAGCAAATAGCGACAGAGCATCATTAAAGTCAACACTGCTAAAACACAACACTAACCCACCAAAAGGGGAAGAGGATGTAGGCACACAAGGAGGAAAAGGACATTTTTATGTGTCCACTTTCGAGATGAGTATTTACGAAATGTTTAGTTATAGTGTCGGCGGCATTTTTACTTTCATGATTACACACACGCACACACAATTTACCAGCCAAGAAGCACTTTCAGTTGCACTTGTCCACATCAAGACTAGGCTAGACTATCCATCGATTGTTGACCGACCGACCGACCAGTCGAACGTTTTTGTCGAGAGGCTAGTAAATGTTTTCTTGTCGTTGTTTTATTTTTTATAAAGTGTCGCAGCATACTTTCGTTTTGTTAGTTTAACGGGCGATGTCCTTTGTGTCCGACCATCGATGCGACCATTGAGATAAGGACGATGTTTGTTTGTTGTTTTACAGCGGACGACGATAATGTTTGTTGTAAATATTCTTCAATATTTTTATTATTGTTTGTCGACTGCTATGACTGACTGTGGAGGAAATTCCGTCTCTAAGTGCCGTTATTGTTATTTTAGCAATTAATAAATGTACAAAAATCTAAGGCTTCGGTCTTTCTGAGCTCTTCTAAAGTATTGTATGACAATAATTAATGGCATCTAAGATAAAATAAATTTCAATATAAGTATTTAGATAAGTGAATTTCTTAAATTGCTAAATCTCAAATTTCATCAAATGGAGAGAGTTGAAAGAAAACAAATAAATAATTATTTGTTGGACATCCGTCATGCGGTGGAAATGTGAATGGTAATCAGTTAATAATGACAGTATTCATATGTAATGGGGATTTTTATACGTAGAACCTAAAACAGTTAACGCCAGAGATGTTTTCTTTCAAATCTTTAAGAAAATCCAAAAATCCAAAAATCTTATCCAAAAAGATTCAAATATTTATAAACTAAGTTTTTAAGTTTGTTGCGATGAAGACTGTTTGAATTCGAATTAAATAAAATGTTCATTATCAGAAAACTCTTAGAAAACGTTTTTATATAATATTTATTTTTATACCCTCCGCATAAAGCCGTCTGGCTAACAAACGCCTGTCTAATAGAATGGTGAGGACGATAACTCTCGAAAGGAGTTACCAAACATTGTATATCGTTATATTACTTCTTTTTTGAAAGTTCAGAACATCAGACAACTCCACCATTGATAAAAGTGGCTAACTGAGTACGAGTTTACATTTTTTGATGTCAGTTAGCCACTTTTATCAAATAAGAATTATTAGTAATTCCAAAAACTAACGCCAAGCAGTGCTAGAGGATATTTTAATGGTTCACTATCCATAATTTTGCGTCCGTCTACGACCGGTTCATAACCACACTGTGGTACAGGGTATTATGTCTTTGTGCATATGTTTCTAACAGGCAAAAGGAATCGAGATAAACCCATGGTTCCTTTTGAGGATATGCATAGAATCACTTTCTGAGTCGATTTAGGCATATCCGTCCGTCCATCCGTCTGTTGATGTTAAATTGTAAACAAAGTACAGATCGCATTTATGATCCGATTTGGATAAAATTTGGCGCAGCTCACTTATTTGGCCCAAGGACGAACCCTATTGAAATTGGGAAAAGTCGGTTCAGATTTAGATATAGCTCCCATATATATTTTTGTCCGATTTAAGGTAAATGATGTACCAAAGTCTCTATATATCTTTCGATTTGCACGAATTTTTACACAGTGTATTGAATTAAGTCTAGAATGACGTGTGATAAGTTTCGTGAAAATCGGTTCAGGTTTAGATATAGCTCCCGTATATAGTTTCGCCCGATTTTAGGTAAATCGTGTATCAAAGTCCTTATTTGGCACATGTCAGTTATTTGGCCCAAAGACGAACCCTATTGAAATTGGAGAAAATCGGTTCAGATTTATATATAGCTCCCATATATAGTTTCATCCGATTTTCGGTAAATGATGCACCAAAGTCCTATATATCTTTCCATTTGCACCAAATTTGGCATAGAGTACTGAATTAGGTCCAGAGTGATGTGTACAAAGTTTCGTGAAAATAGGTTCAGATTTAGATATAGCTCCCATATATAGTTTTGTCCGATTTTATGTTAATGGTGCACCAAAGTCCCTATATACCTTTCGATTTGCATGAATTTTGGCACAGCGTACTGAATTAAGTCTATAATGATGTGTGCTAAGTTTCGTGAAAATCTGTCCAGATTTTGGTATATCTCCCATATATATTTTCGTCCGATTAAAGGTAAATGGGGCACCAAAGTCCCTATATATCATTCGATTTGCACGAAATTTGGCATAAAGTACTGTTAGGTCAAGAATGACGAGTGCAAAGTTTCGAAAAAAGGGGTCAGGTTTATATATAGCTCCCAAATATATTTTCGTCCGATTTAAGGTAAATGGGTCTCCAAAGTCCCTATATATCTTTCGATTTGCACGAAATTTTGCGTTGGGTACTGAATTGGGTCCGGAATGATGTGTGCTAAGTTTCGAGAAAATCGGTTCAGATTTAGATATAGCTCCAATATATATTTTCTTCCGATTTTATGTAAATTGTGCACTAAAGAACCAACGATTGGCCGACCCGCTCACAATTTTGTACAATGTACTGAAGTTACTATAACCTTTCGTGTGTCAAGTTTTATTGAAATTGTTTCAGATTTGCATATAGCTCCTATATATACTTTCGTCCGATTTTAAGTTAACGTACTGAAATTAATATAAATTAATCTCGGGCAAGTTTCCTTGAAAACGGTTCAGATTTAGATATAGCATAGCTTCCATATATAATTAAGACCTATTCATGTTGATTGTAAACCAAGTAATCAATGGGTGCTTGATTGATATTACATTAGTTAGTTTGCTTAAAATCTATATACAAAGTATGGAATAGATTGCAGAATGGCTGTGTGAGGATTTATGTTAGTTGGTTTTCTTATAGATAAAGATCGCATTTTAAAGTTCGTTCAATTACATGTCAATGTTCCTTCGAAAAGACGACATCTGTAAAGATACATATGTAGAATATCCCCGAAGTTGTGAAGGGTATCATATAGTCGGCCCAGTCCGACTTTACTACTTTTCTTACTGGTTTTCATCGTTGCCTCTGAGGGACATATCTGCCTGTGACCATCATAATGTGAAGAATAAACTACAATGTTCAGTATACCGCTGGATATTAAGTCTATAAAAAGGTGAATATATTCCGAATAAAAAAAATATTTGCGTATCCATTGTGAATCAGAGATAATCGCTATGGTTCCATAAGTATGGATCCTAACGAAATTTTGAACCTATTCGGACATTAATTTGGATATTTTACGCACTGTGTTTTTAAAATACTGAATTACAGCCAACTTTAAACTAGAGTTTGACTGAAAATCGGTAATTGAAAACGGTGACAGTAAAGTGAATTTTTAACATACGAAACATCAAACTGTAAATCGATTGGAATAATATATTAAATCGTGTAAAGTGTATGAATAGCAGTTTTCCATCACAATAATTGGGGTATTTGGAACAGTCAGATTTAACTCTTGAAAACATTTAAATACTTTATATGGTTTCATGTTACTATGACGAGGATTTATAAGGGAGGTTCTGTTGTTTATAGAAAATGTTCTTATCCTAAAATTATCTACAATGATCCTGAAACCATTATTTGCATTTTTATTATTGAAAAGTCAATTGTCTTACCCATATCTAAATTGCCATCATAAACACAAAAAAAACACCATATCTAAAATTCTTCGAAATACAACAATAATATGAACATCAAACAAATGATCTGAATACGTCTATATTTTTGGTAACACCACTGCATGCATATTGTAAATAAATCAATTTTAAATAGACATTATTATCCCTTTATTACGGACAGTTATCTCTTCTTCAAAATCAATGACCTGGTTATAAATATTCGATCAAAATATTGATAGGTTTTCCTTAATTTTCTTCAGAATTCTATTGTAGATCAAAGGGTATTGTGAAAAAAACACAACAAATTGTTTACAAGCTTGGTGACAGTCTGAATGCGACATCCATAGATATTTGGAATATATTTTGTATTCCAAATATCGATGTCGCATGACAATAAAACGCCTTTAGTCTTTCCTCGATTATAGACAATGTCTGGGACAATAATTTACGTTTTTATTATGATGATGTTGTCATCATCAAAATCGTTAACCCTATAAATATCGAAAACAAAATCAAATTAAAAAAAAAATTATAACAAAAGGGGCCAGAACAAATAACGCCCTATTAAGACTACCGATTTCTAAAAGAGTTGTTGACAGATATCGTCGATGTTTTGGAGGTGGGGAAGAAAAAATTCCTTTCTTGTTTTTTTGACTTTTGCGTTTTAGTTTTCTTTTTTGTTCTTTTCGGGAGTTACACCCTCCTCTCTCTCTCCCTTTCCCTTGTAACAGAAAATTTATTACAAAATTGCGTAGCACTTTTATTGAACGGCGAGTCCTTTTTCGATTTACATTACATTACAAAAATCAATCGAACCATCATCGATCATTCGATTCCATTGCCTTCACTTGGCAAAGACACAAAAAGGGGCAGGAATACCTGTTGTGTTTTTCATAGCCAAAATTCAAGGAATCCTTGCTTGATCTTTTGTGTGCGAGGGAGTTACGCCATACAAGTACTGCGTACAACTTGAGAGCATTGTGTGCGCCCATAAAAGGATTCTGGCGTAGTTTCTTTTTGTTTGTTATCATTATCATCAGGATTGTTTCAGTTTCAATCCATGCACACACTCAACATTTCACAATGTCCTGAAGTACTCGAAAACAAAAATGTTACACATATTCTTCATCATCGATTTCTATTGAATTCCTTAGGAAATTTCCAAACTCTCGTTGAGCTATTGTATTTTAAGGCAAAGGGGGGAGGATCTATTGAGCACAAAAGGCTTAACTGTCTAACAGACACTTGAGTTTACAATACAAGGGCACTTGTCTTCTTCCAATGATTTACATTTTTCTTCCCTACAACTCTGTTGTCTATTCAATGGGGAATTCATCCCACCACTTCATGTATCCCATTGTGGCTTTGTGTCTTCTTCATATTGTTCGATCAATTTTTTTCTTCATAAACATATTCATAAATATCCTTACATTCATAAATATACACATACATATATTCATAACTCTATAAATATGTATGTCTGCTATTGTTTCATTTTTGCCGTTAATGTTGTATAACAAATTAGTTTTCCTCGGCTCCTTGAGAATTGGATCCTCTACACATGATCCTTTTTTGTTCAAGGGTTAATTAAGGAATTTCATTGGTGGTGTATCCTTTGAGTGTCGATATTTTGTTAATTCATTATGAATACCCAGCATGACATATTGAAAATACATTTTCCAATATTTTCCTTTTGCCGCCTAATATCCTTTCTGTGACAGAGAAAAATGATCCCCAAAATATGTTCAAATTTAGTTATTAATGGCCAGCAGATGAAAAATATTAAAAATGTTATCCTTTGAAAACTAGCAATAAAATTAGTCACAAGTGTGCCCAGCGTACTTTTGTCGTACGTTTTTGGAGGAGATAAGAAATTCATATTTTTGTAGGATATTTCAAAAAATGTAAAAAGTGCTCATAAAAATTGATATGGAAATAAGAGCATGTTCGAATAAATGTGTAAAAGGGTGTTGCCTTGTGGACAAATCTAAAATTATTACAATACGGAAGTCGAACAGGACACTTCCATATTTTACGAAATGTTGTAAACCATATGACCAAGGTTTTTAAAACATAAGTAGAATTTCTAGACTGGAAAACATGCCGACTTATTGAAACACTAAATAATATTCTTACACAATTTCGAAAGACTCAATAGAAATATAATTATACATTGTTCTGAAAACTTTTCCAGTAATAAAATCTTCAAAATACTATAATTTAGAGGGCAATGTTATATGAGGCCACACCTACAGCGCGACCAATATTGATAGCATCGTGTAGGAATTACCTAATTAAGGACCAATACATCTCAATTTCGAACCTAATATATAATACCTTCCTTTACGCTAAATATTAAAAATACTAAAAATCAGGAGTATCAGTATTTAGTGGCAAGTCCTAAATGCCAGCCGATATATTTCATTATCGTCATCGATTTTGTATAAATGATGCACCAAAGTTCCTATATAACCTTCGATTTCCACGTATTAGGCATATAAGTGTGGAAGTCAAGATGTCTGCTAAACTTCGTAAAAATCGGTTCAGATTTAACTGAACTGCGTCTAAAATTATGTGTGTTAAATTTCGTGGAAATCGGTTCAGATTTAGATATAGCTCTCATATATATTTCCGTTCGATTTTATGCAAATATCTAATATTGATCCTTTTTGTAGGATGTACCAGAGGACAGGGTAGACGGGTCCCGCCTTCGGACTAGATCAAAGCTTGGTAATAATAGGTTGTGCAAAGTTTGGTTCAAATCGAGCATTCCAATCGCCTAATATTGTATTTATAAATATTGAAAATGTTTACCATTTGTGGGGAGGTACCAGATGAAGTGGACCAATGGGTTCCACTTTAGAACTTGATGTAGGTTTGGTAAAGATAATTGGTTGTGCAAAGTTTGTTTTAAATTGGACATTCCAATCGCCGGATATTGGAATTATAAATATTGAAAATGTTGACCCTCTGTGGGGGAGGTACCAGACGGAGTGGAACAATGAATCCCATTTTCCTACTTGATCTACGTTTGGTGAATGTAATAGGTTGTACAAAGTTTTGTTAAAATCGGATATTCTGTTTGCATCTTATTATAAAATTAATTTTTTACACAATGTTGACCATTTTGTAGGGAAGGTACCAGAAGGATTCGACCGGCATTCCCCATCTTCGAACTTAAACTAAACCCCAAAGTTTGGAAGAACTAAACTAAACCCCAAAGTTTGAAATGAAATCGATTTTTTCATTCGAGAATTATCCAGCCAGACAGACGGACAATGGACGGTATTTGTAAATCGACTCCAAATGTTCTGAAATTTGGTCCAAAGAAACATGGGGTCCAATGGGGTCAAAAACCAATATTACGATGAGGCACATTTTCACTGTAGTGTATAAACCTGATTAGCCATAAGGCTAAGGGTATAAAGATAGGTTTATATGCGGACTACTCCCAAAAGACCAATATTGATAATTTTTGGCGCGAAGATGTGGTACCCAATTAGAACCCAACATACCAAATTACTGCAAATTTCATGGAAAAAACTTGTCCAAAGCCCTCATGATCCCCATATTTTGAGGGTACCTTTATATGGGGGCTACCCAAAAAAAATCTTCTGTTATTGATGATTTTTCTGTGTGGAGATTTGATACCCAATAAGACACAAAGTGCCAAATTACAGCCAATTCGGTTGCAAAACGCACTCAAAATGCCGAAATTTTGGACGTACCTTTATATGGGGGCTACCCGAAAAAATGGTCCGATATTGATACTTTTTATTGGATTTAGATTTGGTAACCTAATTTGTCGAATTCGATCGAAAAACGCCCTTTAAAGCCCCAAAATACCGAAAATTGCGGGGTCCCGTTATATGGGGGATATGCCTTAACTTAGACCGATATAGCCAGTCTTCGAACTTTGTTTGCCTTCGGAAAACCAAACTTAATATACCACCAATACTATATAGTGGAGGGTATAAAATACATACATAAAATACAACATACATACCACATATTCGATGTTCTCTACACAAGTAGGACACAAGCGGCCTTTGCAATAAAGACTTATATCGAAAATGTTTCTTGGAAGGAGTTTGTTCTCCATCACCATCTGTTTGAAAATGTGGCTAAAGTCTTTAAAATTCTAAAAAATGGATTGGATCTTCCAAAACTGACCTACATAAAATATTTGATGCGTCCTCTGAAACCCCAAACTACCAAATTACATGTTCCTCGGTTCGATGAAGGGATGTCAAAACGTTTACCTTTATCGAAAGTTTCCATCTCTAAAAACGCGGAATACCAAATTTTAGCCCCTGGGGAAAGGAATGAAGAAATTTTCGGGTAGTAGACTGAGGTGGAGGTTATGCGGATTTTCAATCGATGTATAAGCTAGGGTGTAAAATTAATGCTAAATTGGAATATACCTTAAAAAATGATATCAAATACGAGAAGTGGATATGAGGAGAAGAGGATGTACACCATCTGAGAAACAGAATTTACAATATATAGCCAATTCAAACACAGTTATATACCGATTGTCACGAAATTATGCATGTTCGGACCACTTCATGGTCTTTAGATATTTCTTTATAAAATCCACGCATATTGGTCTTAAGTTGCTTCCATATGGCCAAAAGTTAAATTCTGATCGTCACTGTCAACAACTGGGCCGTTTAAATATAGCAATTGGCCAGAACGGACAGAATTAGCTAACAGGAGTGGTGTCATGTTCCACCAGGACAACGCTAGGCCACACACATCTACAGCGACTCGCCAGAAACTTCGGCTGCTTGGTTGGGAAATTATAATGCATCCGCCATACAGTCCGAACTTGGCACCAAGCGATTATCATATTTGTCTTGCATTGCATTTTATCTAAGGAGGATTGAGTAAATCGACTACTAGAGTTTTTTTGCAAATAGAGAGTAGAGAGCTATGAGAGAGGCATTATGAATTCACCTATAAAATGACAACAAAACGGTACATATTTGGCCCAAATCGGACATTCCGAAGCATTTTAAATAAAGTCATATAGTTCATATAAAAATAATGGATTTCTATTTTCCCCAAACTAATATTTCTTTTTTAAATGAAAATATTTTTGTAGGAAGATTTGACACCCAAAGTGAAGTTAATATTTCATATTAGAGTCAATTCTGGGATGTACTGTTATAATGAACCTACTCCAAACAGAAGTCAATAATGGTGATTTTGTTAGGAGAGATTTTCTACCCAATGGGAACACAAACTATAAAATTACAACCATACTGACAATTTATACAAAAGTCGGGCTTATCTAGTTGCATCTAGTTACATATAAGTTTTTTGCAGAATAAACATGAAAACGCATTCAGGATTTGCAAAACAATTTCTGAAAGGTTCACATAGTCGTTAACCAAATTCACATTGAAAATATTTTTTTAACAAACCCATAAGGCGTCATATTTATTGCTTCAAAAACCGTTTACCTCCGCATGACATAAACTTTAATTTGAAGTTAATATACCAACTATAACATAAACTAAACATTTCATTTTCGCAACTACCTCTAGAAGAAACCAAAAAACAAGAAACCTCAACAACATCTTGACCCTTTGACCATTGTGGCTAATAAGACTACACTTTAACTGTCTGCTACACTCAATATAACTGTCCGTTTAGTGGAAACAACAAAGCAAAATTACTCCTTCTATGGCAATAAGTGGATGATGGGCTGTTAGCAGTGGTCCCCCGTCTGTATGGCAATTTAGTGGCGAGTACCAATGTAGCGATGACTGCAAGTGTCGGATACATTTTTAACAATGAAATATCATAATTGTCCTCGGGTCATAATATTTGGTTTGCAGTTTATCATCGCTGCATTCATTGTCTGCAATGGGTTGCTGTATGAAATGAAATGAAACCTAAGGAGTCCATTGAAAGAGACTACAACGATTGAGGAAGAGTGGATTATTCCGTGCCAAGTACCAAGTACAAGCTGAAGCTGCTGAAATGTATGTTGTAGTTTTGCATTCATTCATGCTATTGGTTCATGGTAATGGGTGTGTATAATAGGGTGGAATGAAATATGATTACATTACAATCTAGGATATTCTGTAAATGTAACTCTTCACTTGGGGCATAATTCAAGGCTCCGATGCTCCAATCCTAATCACACTAAACAAAATGTGCAACTTTTTCGACCTCACCCAATGTATAACCATCTCACACAGTGGATTTCCCATATATGTAAGTATCGTGGGGGGAAGTTAGTGTAGTCTACAGAGAATAGACTTAACATTAAATCCTCCAAAGATTGATGTTAACGGGAAACGTATGCATTACACATTGTGGACCACAAGCGGCGGGACATCACTGTTTGGCAGTGAAGTGTTTCCTGACGGGTGTAGTTGAATTTCTGTAGATTGAACATTGATCGGTGGATGTTGTCGTTGGTTACTTCTTTGTAAATCACACCAAGCAAAGTTTTGCGGAATGGACAATATTTTTTTCTTCTTCTTTTCTTTCCATTTGTCTTTTGTTGTACAAAATGTATTGTTTTGTTTCTCTGTAGCGTTTTTTAGTATTCCTGGCCATTGATGGGATGCTGTGCGTAGTATTTATGTCTGTCAGCGTATTTAACATATGACGAGTACTGCATGGTGTTGTTGTAAATATATATATATGCTCGATATTGTGGAAGTTCCTCATTCCTTCATGGAGTTGTTGGCACAGTCGTTTATAGACAATGGTATGGTCAGAGGACATAAGTACTTCTGTAATCTGTGGTGGCGTTGGGGGGTATTGTAATGTAGGGATGCCTGTAAATTGTAAACTGTCGATATTTAGCGATGATGTGTTTTGTTTGTTGGCATCTTACTTCAATATGTCCACTGTAGGTACAATGGAAGGTAGTAACTTTAGTTTTTGGAGTCATAAGTAACTGGAGAGTTTTTAACAAAATATTTGCAAGGATATTTCAGAAGAATATTTTTTCAAGGACCTTTGATAGGCGTGGATTTTTTTAAAGAATATTTTTTAATGGTTCTTAAATTTAATTTCTTTAATGAGGAACATGTTTGCAATATTGACATGAAATTTTGTACAACGTACAAAATATCAAAATATATGCTTTAAATCGATTTACATAATTTTGTCCCATTGTAACAAACGAATGACATGTTTATGGATTGATCTAAGTCGGTTCACTTTTAGATAAAGATCGCATATTTAGGATGCATTCGTTTAATATACCCATAGTGGTGAAGGGTATCATATAGTCAGCCCCGTCCGAATTTACAATTTTCTTAACTGGTTGAATATTTTTCCAAAGACTACGAAAGGCGTGGAGATTTCCAAGACTATTTCTGGCAGGAATACCAAAGACGTGGAGATTTCCAAGACTATTTCTGGCAGGACTACCAGAGGCGTGAAGATTTCCAGGACTATTTCTGGCAGGACTACCAAAGACGTGGAGATTTCCAAGACTATTTCTGGCAGGACTACCAAAGGGGTTGAGATTTCCAAGACTATTTCTGGCAGGACTACCAAATGCGTGGAGATTTCCAAGACTATTTCTGACAGGACTACCAAAGGCGTGGAGATTTCCGAGACTATTTCAGGCAGGACTATCAAAGGCGTGGAGATTTTCAAGAATATTTCTTGCATGACTACCAAAGCCATGGAGATTTCAAAGAATAATTCTTGCATGATTACTAACGCATGAGAGAGAGCTCATAGCCTTTAAGGGATTTTTTCAAGGACTACCACAGAGGTGAAAATTTTACAAAATATTTTTTCATGGACTACCAAAGACTTGCATTTTTATACCCTTCACCACACTGTGGTACAGGGTATTATGTCTTTGTGCATATGTTTGTAACAGGCAAAAGGAATCGAGATAGACCCATGGTTCCTTTTGAGAATATGCATAGAATATGTTGATGTTAAATTGTAAACAAAGTACATTTTTTTATGATCCGAATTGGATAAAATTTGGCACAGCTCATTTGTTTGGGCCAAGGACGAACCCTATTGAAATTGGGAAAAAATAGGTTCAGATTTAGATATATCTCCCATATATATTTTCGTCCGATATAAGGAAAATGGTGCACCAAAGTACCTATTTATCTTTCGAATTGCACGAAATTTGGAATAGCGTACTAAATAAATTTTAGAAAGATGTGAGCTAAATTTCATGAAAATGGGTTCAGATTTAGATATAGCTCCCATATATATTTTCGTTTGATTTAAGGTAAATGGTGCACCAAAGTACCTATATATCTTTCGACTTGCACGAAATTTGGCACAGCGTAATTAATTAAGTCTAGAGTGATATGTGTACAGTTTCGTGAAAATCGGTTCAGATTTAGATATAGCTCCCATATATAGTTTCGTCCGATTTTATGTAAATGGTGCAATAAAGCCCATATATATCTTTCAATCCGCACGAAATTTTACATAGCGTACTGAATTAAATGCAGAATGATGTGTGTCAAGATTCGTAAAAATCGATTCAGATTTAGATATAGCTCCCATATATACATTCGTCCGATTTTATAGTAATGGTGAACCAAAGTCCCTACATATCTTTCGATTTGCACAAAATTTGGCATAGGGTACTGAATCGAGTGTAGAATGATGTGTACTAAATTTCGTAAAAATCGGTTCAGATTTAGATATAGCTCCCATATATAGTTTCGTTCGATTTTAGGTAAATTATGCACCAAACTTTCAAAATTTATTTCTATTGAGACATTTTGCAGGGGTATTAAAATAGGTCCACATGGATGTATACGAAGTTTTGTGAAAATCGGTTTAGATTTGGATATATCTAGCCATTTTTTGGTAAATGGTGCACCAAGGATTGTCCGATTAATACATAATTTGAAATGACTTGATGAGATAGGTCCATAATAATGTATACGACGTTTTGTGAAAATCAGTTCAAATTTATATAGAGCTCTCATATATAGTTTCGTCCGATTTTAGGTAAATGGCGCACCGAGGAGCCTATGTCTGTTCCATATACACGAGATAAAATTGTGGACAATTAGGTCCAGATTTGCATATAGCTCCATAACCATTATTTTGCTTTATTTCATACAAATGGTAACCAAAAGAATCCGATTGACATACAATTTGTCATAGATTTCACAATGGTACGTGGGTGGGTTTTTAATTTGTTCAAATATCTATGTAGATCACAAATTTATTTTCACCCCATTCCATTTCAATGACCCTCAAAAGATTATAAGTCTGTTTTATGTACAGGATATTGTATTTATTAGCATCTCTTGTATGTATCCAAAGTGGTGAAGGGTATCATATAGATGGTATCATATAATGGCGTGGATATTTTTATTTTTTTCATTGTCAGGAGAACATTTTTTAAAAAAAATATTTTTTCGAGGACCAATACAAGGCGAGGATTTTTTAAAGAATATTTTTCAAATATCATCAATTTATCTGGATTTTTATGAACTATTTTTTCGAGGAACATTGCCAGGACCGTTTCATACCAATAACTATTTCTTATAGAATATGTTTTCAAGGACCATTACCCGTCGTGGATTTTTAAAGAATATTTTGCAATGGCCACTGCATCGCTTTAAGTATTCAAACATACACTCCCAAAGAACGTAGCGCACTCTTCAATACGAAAACGATCAACTAATCCACATGTATGTATGTATGCATGAATGTAAAGTGTAAATTTTATGTTAAGTTTTTTTATTTTCATTTTATCTAGATACAATGTCGATCAAGTTGTATTTCTTTTTTTATTTATTCATTACATTTTTGATCCAACAAGTATTCATTGATGTTATTGTTGTAAATGTTTATACCGGAAAAAACATTAATTTTGTATGTTTTTGATTTCCGGCTGATTACTTTTGCAAAAGTCAATTGTTATTAGTTGATATTCCGGCTTCGACCCCAAAAGCTAACGCACGCACGCATGCGTGTGTTTGTGTGTGGTAAATTTGTTTTAAACGATATCTGTGGTGAAATTTATGACTAGCAGTGTTTAGTTTGATTTCTTTTTGTAACGAAAGGAAATTGTATAATTTATTTTATGCAAAATATTGACATATTTTTGCCTAAAGTCTTAAGAGAAAGTGTTTATGGTTTTGAATTTATGAAGAGAATAAATGGGAGAATGTATGGATGGTGTTTGTTTCTTAAGTCTTTTGTTTTTTGGTAACAATATTTGTTTTCATTTAGAGTAAATGGCAATCGGAAGTTGTTAAGTACGCAATATAATATGCAATATAAGCGTATATTATTGATTGTTAACCGGCAAGATATGATTTTTATGAACAAAATTAAATTTGAATCAGACAAAATTAAATGTGTGAACTACATAGATATTTGAACTAATTTAAAACAACCCAGAAACATACCACTCTTAAACCTATGAAGAATTGCATATCAATCGGGCAGACTTAAGTTCGTTGATGCATTATTTGCATAAAATCGAGCAATATTATGTATGAGTCTTATATGTAAATCTGGACGTATTCGAGCAACCATTTGGCATGCCGCAGTACAGTGCGCTGTATAAAATTAACATCGATCTGAGAAATTCTTATTATTTGGTTCACATTCTCCATGAACTCAGACAAACATATAGAGTAGTTATATTTGCATCTGTGCACAAATTCGTCCCAATCGGACAGATTTTACACCATTTAGATGAAATCGGACATATTTTGGGAGTTTGGTCTAAATTTTGGAGATATGTCTAAATCTGAACAGATTTCAAGAAAACTTCGCGCCCGTCAACCTGCAGTTTAAAATTTTGTCTCAATCAGACAAACCTTGAGAATTTTGTGTACCATTTAGATTAAATCGGACAAAACTATATATGGGAGCTATATCTAAATCTGAACCGATTTCAACAAGACATCAATCTGCACCTAATTCAGTACATTGTGCAAATTTAAATTTAAACGGACAAAAATTGGTAAGTGCCAATTGGTACATGTACCATCCAATTCGGACGTAGAAAGTTATTCTATGCATATTCTCAAAAGGAAACATGTTTCCTTTTGCCTGTTACAAACATATGCACAAATACATAATACCCTGGACCACAGAGTGGTGTGGGATATAATTAAGAAGGATAGGTAAAAGAAATAATTAATATTCGAATAAAATATTTAGCTATAGTGTAAATTATTTGTATTAAAAAAAAAGTACAAAACCAGCAAGTAAAGTGAAATTACGAATCCTCAAGGGTAATGAAGGTATATAGTGGAGGCTTTCTGCCCTAACTTGTGCTACTTCCCACGAATAGAGTCAACATTTATAATAATATGCATAAAGGTTTTTTTGCTTTATACTGTAAACCAAGAACCTTGCGCAAAATAAGCAGGCTGATACCCAAATCTTAATCTGGAATTGAATTGAATCTTGAATGCTAAGGATGCCTAAAAAGCAGAAATAGTATTTCAACATCACATGGGCCACCAATTGGTAGTCATAGCCCTCTGGCTACGACGGAGCCAGAGGGCTATGATGTGATGTGGGATACCAAGGATATGATGTAGAATTCTGGGCAGCCCTATTTTGATAATTGTTGGTATTGTTCCACTCCAACGTACCCAGGTTTTATTTGGCGAGGTTGGGTGGAAGCTGCTGTTTCAATATGAAAATTGATATTGAGAAAAAAATTGTATAAGTACGTCCTTGGAGGTTATACCTTAAGCGGGACCAATGTCGATTGCAACGTGTAGGAATTACCGAACATTTGTAGTAATCATTATATGAGGTGTTATGCCTAATTGAGGACTGATATAGATCTATTTCGAAACTAACATTTTTGCATCAGAATACATTTCTTTACGCTAAATTTTAAATTGGGACTACCCCAAAAAGGGGGCGCATATTAATAATTTTTGGTAGGGAGATTTGTTACCATATACGACTACAAAATACCAAATTACAGCGAATTCGGTTCAAAACCGCGCTCAAGAACCCCAAAATACCGAAAATTGAAGGATACCCATACATGGGGCTACCCGATGAAAATTGACCACTTATATATATAATTTTTTGTGGAGAGATTTTGTACGCATTAAGAACTCAAAATACAAAATTACAGCCTATTTGATGGAAAATTCTGGCCAAAATCCCGAAAAAACGGGAAATTTGGGGGTACCCTTATATGGGGGCTACCAGCAAAAGTGGGGAAAGTTGGTACCCAGTAAGAACACAATGTACCGAATTTCAGCGAATTCGGCCGAAAAACGAATTCGAGGGATACCCTTATATGGGGCTACCCGAAAAAATGGACTTATATTTATAATTTTTAGTGGAGAGGTTTGGTAACCAATAACAACCCGAAGTACTAAATTGAAGCAAATTCGGTCAAAAAATACGACCAGAACCCTCAATATACCGGGGATGGGGACTACCGTTATATGGGGACTACCAGAAAAAAATTTATAATTTTTAGTGGAGTGATTTGGTACCCTATAAGAATATACAAGAATATACAAAATTTCAGTAAATTCAGTCATAAAACGCGCCCAAGAACCCTAAAATACCGAAAATTGGTGGTACTTTTAAGTGGGGGCTATCCAAAAAATTGACCTATATTTATAATTTTTATTGGGGAAGTTTGCTACCCAATAATAACTCAAAGTGCCAAATTTCAGCAAATTCAAAATGCCGAAAATTGGGACCGATATAGCCCATCTTCGAATTTGATCTGCCTACAGACAAAAGACGGCTTTATGCAAAATTTTGGTGATCTATCTCAATTCGTTTAGACGCTAGAGTGATTACAACAGACAGACGGACAGACGGACATACTTAAATCGTCATAGAATTTTACACTGAACTAGAATATGTATACTTTATAGGGTCGGAAATGATTATTTCGATGCGTTAAAAAGGAAAAACAAAACTAATATACCCGCCATACTATGGTGGAGGGTATAAAAAACCTGGAATGGTAATCACAGATGAGTAGTTTGATGAGGAAAATCTGGATTGACTCAAGTCGTCGAGATACCTCTATGCCAGAGAATAAATCATAACTGTATAGAATTATGGATCAAAACATAAATATATTATACACTGTACATATATTTAGAAAGTATTGTAACGATTTATTCCGAGTGAACCAACAAAAATATAAAATATATATAATTCCACATTCTTCAAGACTATATACTCAACGAAACATCCTCAAAATGAATTCTTTCTAGAGACACTGCTTTAATTCTGATGAATAAATTATAATTTTTAAGACTATCAGATATTGACCCACGCCATTTACATTTTAACCAAAATTATTTAATGTCACAGAAAAACACGTTTTTGTAACTTATTATCCTAAAGCCTTCTTGTGAGGTCAGTTCTGTAATGCTTAATGGCTATATTAAGAAATTTTGAATTTTTAATCTTTAATATTATCGAGAGCACGTGTTCCCCTCTAAAAGAAAAAAGAAAAAATAAATATTTATCAGAGAGAAAAAGAATGAAAAACAAAATCCATCATTAATTTTCGACTTAAAACTAACCCCAATCGTTTGTCTGTGTGTGTTAACTTTAAGACCAGCGTTAATAATGGCACGCGTATTACCTATACTTGACCTGTTTGAGTTAAGGTCTACAAATGCAGTGGCCGGCTCCCCTTTTTTACGTAGAAGGGAATCAAATTGAACGGTATCCTTCGGAAGAAAAAAACACCAACAAAAAGAAAACATCAGTCCTTTTTACGTTAATGAATTCAAATACTTAAAACAGGCAATACGAACTGTGGCTAAAAATAAGGGTCCCAAATAAGTAATGTCATAGAGGATGCATGAGGGTTGTTACCTTAAGCCACCATCATTATTATTACTACCTTTGCAACTGCGTTGAGTCTGAGCTGGCAGTGCATGTGTGAGTGTGGATATATTGGATATTATGTAAAACTAAGCCATGGCAATAGCTTTGTTGTTTTGTTATTTTTTTTTCTTATAACCAAGAAAAAGAAAACAACATAAAATAACCAACAACAAAAGCATGTCAACATCTTCAGGAAACACCGGGCCTTTTTTATTTTGGTGTGTGTGGTTGTTTTCTTATTTTATTTTTTTCTTGGCTAAGAAAGTAGAAAGACTTTGTTGCAGTTTATGATGATCCTGACGAGGATTTTACAGCATCTGGTCGATGTGTTGGGAATAGGTTCGGTGATTAATGACAAATTCAAAATATTGATAATCAGAATATTTTCCAAGGACCCTAAATATACTTAGATTTTCTAAAGTGTACTTTTTTCAAGGAATACGAAAGGTGTGAAATTTTTAAAGAATATTTTTCAAAGACTATAACAGGTGTGGATTTTTTAAAGAATATTTTTTCGAGGACTATACAAGGCGTGGATTTTTTAAAGAATATTTTTTCAAGGACTACCAAAGGCGTGGATTTTTTAAAGAATATTTTTTCAAGGACTGCCAAAGGCGTGGATTTTTTAAAAAATATGTTTTCAAGGACTACCAAAGGCGTGGATTTTTAAAGAATATTTTTTCAAGGACTACCAAAGGCGTCGATTTTTTAAAGAATATTTTTCAAGGATTACCAAGAATCAAGTACTACAAAAAGCGTGGCGTTTTTAAGGATATTTTTTTAAGAACCAAGGCATATTTTTAAAAAACGAATAGGGGCGTGGGTTTTTGAAGTATATTTTTTCAGGAACCAAACTATTTGGTTTATGTTTCTCCTTAGAAACATTTTTGAAATCATCGAACCCATATTGATTCAGCTCCTCCTAATAGTCATAAATAATTCCAACAACAGCGCTAGGCTCTTCATAAACTCTACTCCCTTACATAACATCTGAACTACCTAAGTGAACCTTCCCAATTCCCCATCCCTGTGGCTGTACATCTTGTTGTTTACTTATAATTTTTCATTCATACACCAAAGAACGAAATCCCTTTAAACAACACAAAGTCTTTGATATAATAATAAAATAAGAAAAAAATAATATAACCTCAGGTTCTGTTATTTAAGATTTCGTATACCAACATCTTTGCAGGTTAGGTTGGTGTGAGCATGTGCTCGTCTATGTATTAGTGCAAGTGTGTGTAAGAAGGGGCGCGCGCTAACTCATATCTTTCTTGAATTGCATTTGGTGCAGCTGCACGTCACCGTTCTACCGTTGCTGCTTCCTAATGTTGTGATAACACACACATACACTCAAATATCCAATACCAAAATGCTTGGCACCCTGCATCATCTCCGTGATCATTGAAAAAGGTTCCAAACCCAAGAGTACAACTGCTTGCTTGCACCTTGTCTTTAAATTGTTGTTTACAAAATGTCTTTGAATTCTGCTGATGATGATAATGATCGTTGTCGTCATCATCATCAGAGTTTAACCTGGCTCGTTCTCTTATTTGTCTTCCCGTTATAAGTACTCTTTATATATATCTATATATATATAAAAGAGTTGCGTTATAAGTGACTGACTGATCATCAACGCCCAGACGAAACGGCTAAAGCTAGAAGCTTGAAATTTGATATGTAGGTGGGGTTTGGTGAGTAGGCGTGTGATAAGGCGGGGTTTTTGGAAATTCGTTCTAAACGGTACTAAAAAGTACTAAAAACTGTATTACGCGGGAACGGTTAGATGTAGAACTTTGAAATTTGGCACGTAGCTTTGTCTATGGCGAGCGGACTAGAATTTGTGAAAAAAAATTTGGAATTTAGTACTTAGATGTACTAAAAAGTACTAAATATTGTATTTGAATGGAATTAGTGAAGATTCATAACTGAAACTTGGTATGGACCTTAAGCCATTACAAAGAGAATACTGTGCAAAAATATTTTTTGGACATTAGTATAAAATATACTAAAACTGTATTACTCCGGAACGGTTGGAAGTAGAACTCTGAAATTTGGTATGCAGCTTTGTCAGTGATTAGCAAATCAGAATTTGTGAACAAGTTATGGAAATTAGTACTAAAGGTACTAAAATGTACTAAATATTATACTACGATGGAAAATGTAGACATAGATGTCTGAAATTTGGTATGTAGCTTAAGTCATTAAAAATAAAATGATGTACAAAAAATATTTTTTGGAAATTAGAACAAATATGATACTAAATAGTACTAAAAACTGTATTACGCCAGAACGGTTGGAACTACAACTCTAAAATTTGGTATGCAGCTTTGTCATTTATAAATTTTTGTCATTTTTTTAAATTAGTACTAGAATATATTAAAAAGTTCTGAAATTTCACATATAGCTTTAACTATTACAAATAGAATACTATGCCATTTTTTTTTTTGAATTTAGCACTAAAGTTGCGATAAAAAGTACTAAATATGTAAATACAATGTAACTGGTAGAAATAGAAATCTGTAATTTTGTATGTAGCTTACTCTAAGCATAACTTTTTGGAATTAGTACTAAATACTGTAGTATAATGGAACCGGTAGGAATAGAAATCTGAAACACGGCACATAGATTTAATTATTACAAATACTATGCTATATATTAATATATTTTTGAAATTTGTACTAAAATGGTACAAAATATTAACTTATAATGGAAAAGTCATAGATTGAGATCTGAAATTTAGTATGTAGCTTAACTATTACAAATAGACCGATATGTACAAAATTGTACTAAATATTGTACCATAGTGAATGGTAAAAAATATAAATGTAAATTTAGAGTACAAAAATGTCCAACAATATTTAACAGGCTTGGTTTATTGAAAATTCGTACTAAATGGCATCATTAATACAAAATATTGCACAGTATGGGAACATTTTTTGTATATTATAAACAAATAGAATACGAATCGAATACAAGTACTAAATATTGTATACGGTAGAATGGGTGAAGATAGGAACCTGTTATTAAATAATTATCTGGAACTATGACAATAACAATTTATACATAAAAATTTTGCATTAATAACTTCTAAAATGTACTAAAAAGTACAACACATTGTATACGGCGGTACGGGTGGATATAAAAACAATGCTTTTGGCAATATTGTTTGACATTTGTACTTAAAGTACTAAATTTTTTTTTACGACAGAACGAGTAGAGGTAGAGTCCTGAAATTTTGTATGTATATTTTGTTTAATCAAATTAAAAAAAGTATTTTTTTAATTTTTAGTAAAAAGTACTAAATAGAAAATGTTAGAGAAAGATATCCGAATTTTAGTATTACTCTTTGACTATGGTAAATAAAATGTTTAATGGAAATATATACGGTTATATGAAATATAGTTTCGAATCCCACATGAATCTATACTACAGCGAATGATTATGTGAATTTTGGTTAAAATTTTTAGTGTAGTGAAAAACAGGCGAGACTTCAAATACAAATAAGTGAAACTATGCAATAAGCCGCTGAACATCACAAGTACTAAAGTGTAGTCAATTTTAAATGCTAAAGTTCCAAATTTTCTAAAATAACAATACTGATATTTCCAATGATGTTTCCAACCACATTGGATCGATCTTTTGATGTAATGAATAATGGGCTGGATCATTATTATGAGGATATACTAAAAATACCGACAATACCATTGAGTATTTTGTAATACGTAACGCACCAGAAATACTAAATTTCTGCAATTTTAATGGAAATCTTCACTATAAAGGCAGGTCTCTGAATAAAAAATGATGCGTTGTGCAAAATTGAAATTTGTACTATAAGGGTACTACTATCAGTACTAAAACGAACTAGATATTTTACCATTAGTATTAAATTACCGGAAGGAACAAAAAAGGTTAACACAGTATTATAGAACTTTTTACATCAGTCCATCGGGACGATCGAGAAAATAGTAAACTTACAGAACTTGTACTCGATTTAGTAGGATAGAAGCATTAACGTTTCTGTACGAAAGAAATACGGAGTAAGATCTGAGATTAAAACAAACATATTAAGATATAAAACCTATAATAAAAATGTTTCAAATTTGTACTTAATCCAAAAGTATATTGCGTAGCTAAAATAATGTTTATTTATTTAACTATAAAAAGTTTCGCTAACAACGTAGCGGGCCTATGCTAGTCTTCTATAAATATATGTAATATTTTCTATATGTCGCGGTAAGGGAAGTTCAAAAGTCGGACGGGGTCGATTATATGATACCCTTCACCACTATGTGTACATACAAGAAATGCTCATATATACGCTAGATAGAACAGACATAGCATCTTTGGAGGACTATTGACATGGAATCGCACGAAATAATAAATAAGTGGTCTATATAGATACATGAAGAAATCAAACCAAACACATACCATTCTGAAATATAAGCAAAGTTGCACGTCAATCGAGTTGACTTTTTGGTGTATCATGTTTATTAATAAATCTGGAGAAAACGCGCTGTCCAAAACTTAACACACATCATTTTATACTCATTTCAAGAGCCTCGTCTGTTTGGGCAAGTACCCACGCTTCTGATACATACTGCTTACTTAGACCATAATAGCATCTGTTGGCCAACACTATCCTTCTCCGAATTTCAAAACTGATTAAAGGGCTCCGATAGGATTTGGTGCAGAGCGAAAATCCGGTCTAGGTTGGATTTGCCAGACCAGAAGCCGCATTGGTATGGTCTAATAATGCCATTGACCATTGGCTTCAGTCGTTCACACAGCACGCTGGATAGCACTTTATATGCGATGGGAAGGAGACTTGTTCCTATATAGCTGACACATATCGTCTTGTCTTCTTGTTTGCTAAGGTTCCAATCATTGGCATGCATTCAGCTAGCCAAATCGTACTAATCAGCTGGTGCATACTCCTTACCAGCATCTGACCCCAAGTCTTGAATAGTTCGGCTGGTAACCCATCGGCACCTGCTGCTTTACTAGTCTTCAGCCGATTTATTACTATTCTGACATCATCTTGGCTAGGTGGTATGCACTCTATACTGTCATATCTTATTGGTTCTGGAGCATCTTCTTCAACGCCACTATTTGATACCAGAAGCTTTGCAAAATGCTCCTTCCAGATCCTTAACACGCTGTCTGTATCTATTACCACATTTCCTTCTCCATCACCACAGGAGGATGTGCCTGCAACAAAGCCTTTGGTTTGGTAAAATTTCCGGATTCATTCTGACTCCTGTACATCTCGATTTGCTCACGCTCACGTTTTCTTGTTCTTTTTCCTGAAAATACGTTTCTCCTCTCACATTTTTTCCCGATAATTCTCCATTGAATTACGTGTTGCTACTGTCTGCTGGGTTGCTTATACGCTGCGTTTTTCACATCAGTAGCATTACGACAGTCTTGATCGTACCACGGGTTTCTTGATGGTGGTCTTAGGTATATAAAATGTTGCTTTTGCTGTAGTTTGTAGGGAGTGGGCAGTTCTTTGCCATTATGCTTTTATATTATTATCGGTACAAAGAGTGCCTTCGTCAAGCAGGTGGATAAGTTGACTGCCACAAGGTAATGGTCCGAATCTATATTCGCTCCTTGGATCGATCGAAATTCTAAAACAACACGTCTACCACAACATGATCGGTTTAATTTTTCGTTGCTTGTTCGGGAGAAATCCAGGTATATCGATATACTTGAATCGGTTGCTGCAAACTACCTTGTTTTTTTGCTGCCGCGAACTCAAACAACCTCGTGCCGTTATCTGATATTTCTTCATGGAAGCTGACTTTTCCAACGGTGGGACTAGAAATATTTCCACTTCCGTTTTCTGCATTAAGATCTCCTAGCTGATGTTTCTAGGCGCTCGTAAAAAATGTCTTTGTCTTCCGTCGGAGCACGGGCGCAAATGAGACTGATGGGGAAGAACTTCGCTTTTATACGGATTATAGCAATTCGCTCATCTACTGGAGTGAATCTAGAGACGAGTTATTTTATTCTCCTATTAACCATAAATCCGCAGCGAAATTGATGTCTCCTTTTATGCTACAATATAGTAATAACACAGTGCGTAATCGTCTGATCTACTTACGCCTGTCCCTTTCCACATTTCCTGTAAGGCAATAATATCTGCTTTGTACTTCTTGAATGCATGCGTTGAAGCAAAGACTGTTCTGTATAACTTGCACTCAGTGAAGATTCGCTGGATCGTGATAGTGATCGGGGTTTGGTTTGCTTTTTCGTAGCTTTTCCATAGTAGGTGGGTGTGGCCAATTAAACCGACGCCTCAGCCCATTTCTTATAGTTCTATGGTCTGCGGAGGACTACGCTCAGGTTTTATTATTTTTATTAGGAGGTACCAAACAGTGTGGAACGATGGTTTCCACCTTTGGACTTTATTTAGGTTTGGTAAAATATTAAAATTTGATTGATTTTTGATTAACAAATATAAATAGTGCTGACACTGGCGGGGAGGTACCACAAGGAGTTGACTGGTGGATCCCGTCTCCGGACATAATCTAAGTACTCTTAAAATATTACGTTGAGCAATGTTTCGATGAAATTTGATATTCGGTTCGCTTCATATGGGATTTAAAAGTATAGTTCGTACACATGATATTATGAAAAATATTTTCATCAAAATGTTGACCATTTTGTGGGGAGTGGGCCGATATCCTCCATCTTTCAACTTGATCTAAGTTTGAAATAAATATTGCAATATGCAAATTTGTTAAGAAAATTAGTAGCACCAGCCGGCCATGTACCCTTATTAGCCATAATGATTATTATAGATAACCTTCATAGACAGTAAGCCCTTTCAAATATCCTCAGTAGAGGATTTATTAGATACGTAGGATATGTTCTGTAAAAAATATAATTTTACTAAGACAAATGCTACATATGTGTTTCTTGCTGATTACAGTGGTCCAAATGTTCTCATCATTATAAATTAAAAACTTGACCTCATCTTTAGTTTCATACATCTTTGTGTGAATTATCTTTAAACAAAACTAAATGTTCACACCATTTATAGATTATCGATTAAACCAAATAAATTTTGTATAAATTTATATATACCGACATATCGACATGATATAAAGATTAATTTGTTTATTGCATGTTCTTTGGCTAAACTTAAATACACAGAAACATACAGATTTACGATTTATGTTCACTATTGACCATCGAATTGGCAATAAATGTGTTACAGTTTAAAGATCATCGACAAGATTTTCATATCACGATAATGTCAAGAAAATTAAAATGACAGTTTTATTGCGTAGCTATGTTCTTCGGGTGGATCGGCCACAAAAAACCGAACAACGAAAGTGAATTTAGTTGTTAAAATGTCAAACATTAATTGAATACAAACAGAGAACACAGAACAATATACATACATCGCTACACCTGCACCACTGGTGGGAAAGATCATGTATGTGGTAATAAAATAATAAATTTAAATGTATATTGGAGACAAGGATACGTCCAAAGCAATATTCTAGGTCAAAGGAAGTAGAGTTTGTACACTTTGTCTCCACTGCATTTTATTATTATTTCTGATTATAATAATGATGGAGCATAACCCTGAAGCAAAAAATTTCTAGAATTATTTACAATAATTTTGAAAGGCCACAATTTCAAAATAAGGTTTACAAATAGTCCACAAGCAAAAAGGTTTTCTAATTTGAACCTTTCCAATAAGTGAGTGGTCGCAGTACCATTTTCCGACACTAGGGTGAGTTTATCATGGTTGTTAGTTATTCGATGGCAGGAGAAGCAAGAAAGTAAAACATATTAAAAAGTCCTGTTTCCAAGAGGATTAATGATGACGACTAGTTGAAGCCTCAAAACATCCAGATATCAAAATAAATATTAAAATATTGAAATTGTTAAAAACACAATCGGTGAAAAGAATTTCGGTGAATTATTCTAACAAAAATCCATGAATATTTTTTAAAAGAAAGAATATTTTTTTAAAATACCACACTCTCTATTTATAAAATATTTATACCCTACACAACTATGTTGTCTGGGTATTATAGCTTTGTGCAGCCCCAAGAGTTTGTAACGCCGCGAAATATTGGTCCTAGGTCCACCTTTAAGTATACCGATCGTCATATCTCGACTAGCAGAGTCGATCTAGACATGTGTGTCCGTCCGTCTGTCCATTATAATTTGTAAACACGATACAGGCCACACTTATGGACCAATCTTCACGAAATTTTGCATGTAGGATGGGTTCGGCCCAATGAAGACCCCTATTGGACCAAATACTTAATTTTTGTCGGTTTTTCTGGTCGCACCAGAGGCCGCAATTATGGTCTAAACATCGCGAATTTTTACATGGAGAAGTGGATTGGGCCAAAGAATAAGCATGCCTGTTTTGATAAAGATCGGTCAAATGGACCCTGACTTTTGTGTAAAAAATGACAAAATTTTTATTATATAGCGTATATATTTACTCCTGAAGGGCATAGACCCGAGAAGTTGATAGACATTTGTGTGAAAAATGAAAAAAAAACCATTTTTATTAACCCATTACCACACTAGAAGGCGGAAATATAGCGCTGATGGCTTTGAAATTTTCCATGAGGATCAGGGTATGGTCACTGACAACGCCTATAATTTTCGGCGATGATCGGATTATAATATTGGAATGAAGTGGACCGAAAACTTAATTTTTTGTGTGTTTTCGAGTCGATGCTAATAATAGGCAGAACATCACAATACAACCCACGGTGAAGGGAATCTGGACAATTAATTAGAAGGGCTGTACTGAATATGAATAGTAATATTCGGAAAATATGTCATTGTAAGAAAGAGGTGCTGTTGACCTCTGATCGGGCCAGATTGAGCAAATATCAGGAAATATTGCCCAGGCTCGGAATAAACATCCGCAGAAAATTAGTGTTTCGTGGTAGTTGTGTAGGGTATCGTATGGTCGGCCTCGTCCGAATATACTGCTCCGCTCACTGGTTTTTAAAATATCAGTGCTTTCTATATCCCTTAAAAATCCTTAAAATATGCACTCTTTCTATAATATAAACCTTGAAAAAATATTTCTTAAAATAAAAGGATATAAGAGAATATTCTTCAAAAAATCCTCGTCTATAAGAGTCCTTGAAGAAATTTTCTTTTTAAAATCCTCACCGCTAAGAGTCCTTGAAAAAATATTCTTTAAAAAATCCTCGCCTCTAAGAGCACTTGAAAAAATATTCTTTAAAAAATCCTCGCCTCTAAGAGTCTTTGAAAAAAATATACTTTAAAAAATACTAAGAGTCCTTGAAAAAAATTTTCTTTAAACAATCATCGCCTCTAAGAGTCTTTGAAAACAATTTTCTTAAAAAAATCATCGCATTTAAGGGTCCTTGAAAAAAATATTTTTTAAAAAATCCATGAAAAAATGTCTTTAAACAACCATCGCCTCTAAGAGCTATTAAAAGAGATATTATTTAAAAAATCCACGCCTCTAATAGTCCTTAAAAATCCACGCATCTAATAGTCCTCGAAAAAATATTGTTTAAAAAATCCACGCCTCTAATGGTCCTTAAAAATCCACGCATCTAATAGTCCTCGAAAAAATATTATTTAAAAAATTCGCGCTTCTTTGTCTTCTTCTAGCTCTGATGGTCCTTAAACAATATTGTTTAAAAAATCCACGCCTCTAATGGTCCTTAAAAATCCACGCATCTAATAGTCCTCGAAAAAATATTCATTAAAAAATCCACGCCTAAATTCACTTCTGTATTTTACTTACCGCATACACTTCCTTCAACAATTCAATTCTGATTCGTGAAATTGATATTTCACCAGAAATTTATCGGTTATCAGAGAACTTCTATCCTGATTTTTGAAATTACAATAAATTCCCTCATCAAATACCCACAACTGAACATAATGACGAACATTACGTCTGTGCCGAAAAACAATAACTGACATAATAATGCCGTTATTACGTCAAGAACTAACGTAAAAATTGTTGTTCTTGTCAAAGAACAAAAGGAGGAAGTAACAGCAAATTGGCATACGCCCCAAAGGCAAAAAGGGTTGTCACATTTGGTGATGGGGTTTTGTGTTTTCTTTATCGCAACCAAATTTGAACAATTCACTCCACTTTAGTTTGGTGTAACTGATACCTGGTGAACTGTTATGAAATCTCATCTTGATAATGATAATGCTGATGAGGATGACAACGATCAAACGACAAATGAGGGTAGACGGACGACTCCACTTAATTTACGTTTAATTTTAATAAATAACCCAAAGAACAAATTAACAAGGCGGAGGTATGTAGCATTCATGAGCAGCAAGATAAATAAAATCTTCCTCCTTTAGCTTGTCATTATTTTGAAAGAAGTTTGGAAAAAACGGAAAAAATCAGACCAGCATAAATATAGACCTTGCGGAGAATGTCATCAATTGTGATGACATGATTCTGAAACGGCACTGGAGGACAACAAGAAGTCAATGATGTTGTCGTCGTTTGTGATCTGCGTTTGAGTGAACAAATGTGAAAATTTGATATCTTTGCTCTTTGATGAAACCATATTCGAAGATTTTTTTTTTAATTTTTGGCTTGATTATTTCATAACCAGCTATGGCCTTTCAGAGTAATCGTGCTAGCCTTTGGGTGGTAAACACACTGAGGTGATGAACTAAACTGAAAACATTTAAAATGCAAATAGGCTAATTACTTATTTTGAAATACAAATTCGAGAATGCCAATCAACTTTTATCTTAGGGACATATTCTTCTGGCACTTCTAAAGAATGTAAATGATCTGTGTAAATATGACTGACTGCAAGTCAAAAGCTTCATACATAATGAAATTAAAACTGAAAAACAATCATATTCTAAGTGCAGTAATATGAGAAGGCTTGAAACTGATCGAAACCAACAACCAAGCCTTTCAATTGATGCAAAGTGTGGCAATAAATGCGGGCTGCACAGTGTTTTGAAGAACTAAAAAATTAAAAAAATCCACGCCTTTGGTAGTCCTTGAAAAAATATTCCTTAAAAAATCCACGCCTTTTTTGTAGTCCTTGAAAAAATATTCCTTAAAAAATCCAGCCTTTGGTAGTCCTTGAAAAAATATTCCTTAAAAATCCACGCCTTTGGTAGTCCCTGAAAAAATATTCCTTAAAAAATCCACGCCTTTGGTAGTCCTTGAAAAAATATTCCTTAAAAAATCCAAGCCTTTGGTAGTCCCTGAAAAAATATTCCTTAAAAAATCCACGCCTTTGGTAGTCCCTGAAAAAATATTCCTTAAAAAATCCACGCCTTTGGTAGTCCTTGAAAAAATATTCCTTAAAAAATCCAAGCCTTTGGTAGTCCCTGAAAAAATATTCCTTAAAAAATCCACGCCTTTGGTAGTCCCTGAAAAAATATTCCTTAAAAAATCCACGCCTTTGGTAGTCCTTGAAAAAATATTCCTTAAAAAATCTAAGCCTTTGGTAGTCCTTGAAAAAATATTCCTTAAAAAATCCACGCCTTTGGTAGTCCTTGAAAAAATATTCCTTAAAAAATCCACGCCTTTGGTAGTCCTTGAAAAAATATTCCTTAAAAAATCCACGCCTTTGGTAGTCCTTGAAAAAAATATTCCTTAAAAAATCCACGCCTTTGATAGTCCTTGAAAAAAATATTCCTTAAAAAATCCACGCCTTTGCTGGTCCTTGAAAAAATATTCTTTAAAAAATCCACGCCTTTGGTAGTCTTTGAAAAAATATTCCTTAAAAAATCCACACCATTGGTAGTCCTTGAAAAAAAATTCCTTAAAAAATCCACGCCTTTGGTCGTCTTTGAAAAATAGTCTTTAGAACTCCACGTCCTTTTCCTTGAAAAATATTCATAAAAAATATACGCATATTCATGGTCCTTGATTTCTTTTAATTCCGAATCAAACCACCGTGTAGACTTCAAAAACCCACCTCTATAAGTTGTATGTATATCCCATTTATAATTGTAGAGTATTTGTCTACAATGGCACATACTGTGGATCATTTGCCCAAAGAAAGATCAAAATATCGACTTCATCTGATTCCGCAGTCAAAACACAGTAACATCATGCCAAAATGGGGGAAATGCAAAACCACCAGGAGTGGAAATGCTAGAAGCTTTATTGTTGAGTGTTCAATCGGTTTGTGAACGTTGTCATCATCAGTAATATATCATTAACCATATACAAAGGTATGTACATACATGCATATATATTCCTTTCTGCAAGTACTTACCTTAACATGATCCTTGTCGAATTGTATTTGAATATGAATACTGAGGGTTGTAGCTGGCTGGAGAGTAAATATGATCCAACTGGTCGCACGCCATCAATAAGTGCGCCTCTGTAGACAAGACGTGTGGCATGCAGAATATAACTGAAGAACTCCATGAAGAACCTGTTGGCCAATGACTACCCATCACACTTCATCACATGACATCACATCACATTTGATATCATTTGCTCGTAGCTTTGCCGTAAGTTGTTCGACAAGAACATGTATTAGCATTGTCAAGTATCAGTACCAGCAGCATCGGCTTTGGCACTTTTGTCTTTAACCATCATAATCACTATCAGCTGGAGAAGATGTTGTATCAGAAGATGGATGGCTGGTTGAATGAATGATGTTTGCAAATCAGTGCGCCTGTTGTTGAGCTTCTGGCTGGGGTTCGTTTTCTTTAATAATGGCTCAAATTACCTAATTGAAGTTTGTTCTAAACAACAATTACCAATGGAAATGTAATGTTAATCCATATGGTGCTACTCGGTGGGTTTTAGTTGCAGATTTAATATGCTGGATTATGAAGATCAAAGTAGGTAACAGGTTATATAAAAATTGCATCCGTATTTTCCTGCAATTAAATAAAAATGATGTCTGGCATATTGAATGGAGTATATGAAATAGTTTTCAAGGTTCTACATATAAAAATCATAGAAATAATTAAAATAATATTTGTAAGTATATGTTTCAGTCCAAAATAGGAGTTCTGAAACAAAACAAAACAATTTTTTTTTTCAAGAAATATTAAATTATTCAGCAATAATTATTACACCTTCAAAGTAATTACTTTCAGATTTACATCTGAGGGTATTTACTTTACCCGAACAAATAAACTACAAACACTATGGTTGGAAAATGGGGCTAGGGCTCTGAACATACCGAAATTAACGCGCAAACACCGAAAACCGGGCTACAGTTACGGAAAATTCGCCTCTAACCAGAACCGATAAATATTAAATTAGACCCAATTCCGTAAAACGCAGATTGTTATCCCGAAATGTTCATCTTTTTTGTTGGCGTGCTCAAAGTACAAATTATCCTCGTAGTGGTATCAAGATTCAAAACGAATTTCAATGTAGCATTTTTTATTGGTCGTATGTTTTTTAGCTACATTTAATGGAGCACCACGTTTTTGCTGTCGGTCTAGGCTTTTTTGGACGTTTCCATTTCGTTAATTAGGCTTCGGTTTCAATGACAAAGATATGACCTTGATGAGGTTCAATATTTTTATTTTTGCTCAAGATTTAAAAAAAATTTTGAACAATAATCGCTGCCGTACGTTGCATGCCTAGAACATACGTAAAAAATTAATTGTTCGAGGTGACCAGTATGTCAATATCATCAGCAACCTCTCGGCATTCAAAATACCTTATATCGGTCCATACATTTATATGGGGGCTATGCTATTGCAAATCGTCAGGAAATCGTCGCCAGGAAAATTTGTTATGATCTGAGACAACGAAATACCAAATGTCTGACTCAGGGTGGAAAATTCTGCAAATATTTTCCACATGCCGAAAATGAAGCGGTATCATTTTGTGGGAGCTATGTCAAAATATGGGCCAGTATTAAAAATTGTTTTTGAAGAAATTTTCTACCCACCATGAAACTGGATTGCCAAATTGCACCCTCCTCGTTTGGAAAATGTGGGACTATGAAAATACTTAAAATGGGGCGGGAGCTATTTTGAAAATTATTTCCGAATATTATGAACTATAGGAGCTAAATATGGACATATATGTAAAACAATGTGCTAATAAATCGCTTAGCCACCAAGAATACAGAATGCCAAATTCTCTTAAAAAAATGAAATTTATTTTAGAAGAATTGGTATTCCAACCAGGAAATTCGAATGCCGAATTATGGATTATTGAAATGATTAAAATACTTTATATGAGGTCTAAATCAAAATATAGATCTATATTTAAATTTCTCTGCAAAAAATAACCTGGAATGCCAATTTACAGCCACTTCGGTTGGTTCGGTTCGGAAAATGCGGCCAGAATTACAAACATGGGATCTTTATGAGGACCTTTTTCAAAAACCGAACTATACTAATATTTTTTTCGAAAATTTACTTTACCCTTCAAGAAACTGGAATTCCATATTACTGTAACTTCGATATAAACATCTTGAAAACTCCAAAAGGGAGGTGGGACCAACAAACTTATATGTATAATTAATAATTTTATGCAAAGTTTTTTAGGTGTTTTATCGCTCAATTATCCGAAAATCAAACTGCAGTAAATATGCTTTCTTGCCTCTAAGATGCTGGAATACCAAATTACATCTGCTTCGTTAGAAAATGCGGCTAATACCCTTAATATGTCGGAACCGTTATATGAGAGCTATGGCATACCATGGTCCTTTATCCAAAATTTTGTTGAAAATATCTTTCAAACTCTCAGGAATGCCAAATTACAGCCACTTTGATAAAAATGCGGTAAAACCATGAAAATATAGAAAATTGAGAGCTCCGATATATCAATAGATAACAAACATCCGCGAATTATTAGCGATGTATGTGCAAATTGTCAAAGATATATCTTAACCATTAACGAAAGTAGTAAAGTCGAACGGGCCGACTATATGATACCCTTCACCACTATGGGTTTATTTAAAAAATGCATCCTAACAGAAAGGTCATTTACATGAAATTGGATGAAATAAAATATGTGACCTTTATCTAAATGTGAATCGACTTAGATCATAAACTAATTTTGACTAATGTATGTACGTTTTGTTCCTAATGAACATATTTTGGGTCCTACTTAAAATCCGTCGAAACTATATGGGAGATACAACTAAATTTGGACGGATTTCAACAAAACTTGACACACCCTTCGCTAAACTATTTTAAGTACGTTGTGCAAAATAAATCTGAACTGGTTTCAGCAAAACTTGACACATGTTATGTTACACAAACTTTAGTATTTTCAGAAACTTTACACACATCAAAATTCAATTCAGTACGCCATGTCAAATTTCGTGCAAAATTAAAATTAAATCGGGCAAAAATATATGGGAGCTATATCTAAATCTCAACCGATTTTCACGAAACTTAACACACATCATTCTAGGCTTAATTCAGTACGCTATGCCAAATGTCGTCTAAATCGAAAGACATATAGGGACGTTGGAACACCACCTACATTAAATCGGGCGATTTTCACGAAATTTTACACACATCATTCTAGGCTTAATTCAGAAGGCTATGCCAAATTTCATGCAAATCGAAATATATATAGGGACTTTGGTGAACCATTTACATTAAATCGGTCGAAAATATATATGGGAGCTATATCTAAATCGGAACCGATTTTCACGAAATTTTGCACACATCGTTCAAGACTCAATTCAGTATGCTATGCCAAATTTCGTGAAAATCCCAAAAATATATAGGAACTTTGGTGCACCATTTACATAAATCGCACAAAACTATATATGGTAGCTATATCTAAATCGGAACCGATTCTCACGAAACTTACACACATCATTCTAGGCTCAATTCAGTACGCTATGCCAGATTTCGTGCAAATCGGAATATATATAGGGACTTTTGTACCCCATTTACATGAAATCGGACGAACATATATATGGGAGCTTTATCTAAATCTGAACCGATTTTCAAGAAATTTTACACACATTATTCTAAGCTCAATTCAGAACGTCATGCCAAATTTCATGCAAATCGGAAGATATACAGGGACTTTTGTACACCATTTACATGAAATCGGACGAAAATATATATGGGAGCTATATCTAAATCTGAACCGATTTTCAAGAAATTTTACACACATCACTCAATTCTGTACGCTATGCTAAATTTCGTGCAAATCGGAAGATATATAGGGACTTTTGTAAACCATTTACATGAAAATATATATGGGAGGTATATCTAAATCTGAACCGATTTTTACAGGGTTCGTCCTTGGGTCAAGTAGACTAGCTGTGCCAAATTTGATCCAATTCGGATAATAAATGCGACCTGTACTTTGTTTACAATTTAACATGGACAGACGGACGGACATGCATAAATCGACTTAGGAAGTGATTCTATGCATATTCTCAAAAGGAACCATGTGTATATCTCGATTCCTTTTGCCTGTTACAAACATATGCACAAAGACATAATACCCTATACCACATTGTGGTGAAGGGTATAAATATTGATTCAAACAGACAGTCAGAAAGACTTATACGGGCAAGTCGTGGTATATTCAAGATGTTGCAACAGGGAGGTATGAAACTGTACTCTTCACCAGATGGTGGTGGATACGATTTTGTTCTTATCCTATCGAAATTTCGAATGGATTATTCTGGGATTGAATAGTTGTGACTGGTTGACTTGCTATAACCTCATTATTATTGTTAAATAGTTCAGACGAATCCGAAAGTCCTTTAGCAACTACAATTTTTACGAAATTTATTAGTCTAACTAGATACATATTAGATAGGAATTATAATATCATAGAATATTGATGTATTGTCCTTGAGGGGCCTATCTAAAATTGTATGTAGTACAAAACATGTCATTTTGTAGTAATTAGATTAGGGTTCAAGAAAAAAGGGCAAACAAAACGCACAAGGACTCGATATAGAAGGAGGATATGTTTTGCAAATACATTCTTTCGATTCATCTGAAGACTTGTCATATCATTAAAATATCATGCCATAACTCAAAAACTTCAAAAAAAATTCTCACAAATAAATCTCAGTCCTCTATGTCCTCTGTATCTATATCTCAATAACCTACAGTGTAACTGCACTTCGATTTAAAATTGAAAACATTTACTTTACTGAGTATTTACAACAAATGCCCTTAGCTTCTTTAGCAGCAGCACACACACTTACCATATTAATTGACAAAACTTTAATCACTACCACCATCATTTTGGTCAAGATTTTTGTTGTTTTCAACAAAGTAAACATCAAAAAGGAAGATTGCAACAACACCAGAATAAGGGATGGTTACCAATACGTGATTGCACGTTGTTGCTGGCTTGATAATAATATATTGTCAATAACTGGAGGCTAATTGATTTTATACCAACATGTTTGTGACAAAAAATGAAAACATTAAAAGAAGTTCAAATAACGTTCTAAATTTCAAAATGTGGAAATTGTGACCCTCTCCAAGCCACGACCATTGGATAATAATAAAGATATGTGTTTTAATTTTAAAATATATAATAAAATAAAAGGTTTTTATCCTAATGGACCACTAGTCTTGATTCTCACACTAACGAACGTACTAAGGTACTTCCTCAAAAACAAAAGACTTCAATATTTAATTACCAATGGAATGTTAGAACGAAAAAATTGAAAATTCCACTGTAATTTATCGTTGTTTACTTCATGATTTTAAAAATTATTTTTTGTTCTTGTTGCTGTACATAATTCCCTTAAGGACAATTTAACATCACCAGCCGTGTATGCTGTGTTGACAAAGATTTCTCTGACAAGATAGTCTCTTCATAAAAAAGTGATTAAATTTGACAAAGAACATCATCGCTAAATTGAGGCTTTAAAACAGCAAAGCGAACAACACGACAGACATGTAATGATTATTGTTGATGATTGATTAAATAATTTGAAGTTTGTGTCAAGTTAAGTTATCATTGAACTCTTTATAACACACATGTCATAACTAAGAAGACTGTCAGAGACGTGACATGAATTTTTTATGAAGAATATTCATTTCAAGGAAGCCCAAAGTAAGACATTTGAAAGAATTTTATGTATTTATACAAGTTTAAGAGTGGATTATAAAACGAATGCTTTTGAAGAATATTTTTTTAAGGACCACTAAAGGCGTGGATATTTTGAAGAATATTTTTCAAGGACTACAAAAGCCGTGGATCTTTTGAAGAATATTTTTTCAAGGACTACCAAAGGCGTGGATCTTTTGAAGAATATTTTTTCAAGGACTACCAAAGGCGTGAATCTTTTGAAGAATATTTTTTCAAGGACTTCCAAAGGCGTAGATCTTTTGAAGAATATTTTTTCAGGGACTACCAAAGGCGTGGATCTATTGAAGAATTTTTTTTAGGGACTACCAAAGGCGTGGATCTTTTGAAGAATATTTTTTCAAGGACTACCAAAGGCATGGATCTTTTGAAGAATATTTTTTCAAAGACTACCAAAGGCGTGGATCTTTTGAAGAAAATTTTTTCAAGGACTACCAAAGGCATGGATCTTTCGAAGAATATTTTTTCAAGGACTACCAAAGGCATGGATCTTTTGAAGAATATTTTTTCAAGGACTACCAAAGGCGTGGATCTTTTGAAGAATATTTTTTTCAAGGACTACCAAAGGCGTGGATCTTTTGAAGAATATTTTTTAAGGACTACCAAAGGCGTGGATTTTTATGAAGAATATTTTCTCAAGGACTACCAAAGGCGTAGATCTTTTGAGGAATATTTTTCAAGGACTATCAAAGGCGTGGATCTTTTGAGGAATATTTTTTCAAGGACTACCAAAGGCATGGATCTTTTGAAGAATATTTTTTCAAAGACTACCAAAGGCGTGGATCTTTTGAAGAAAATTTTTTCAAGGACTACCAAAGGCATGGATCTTTCGAAGAATATTTTTTCAAGGACTACCAAAGGCATGGATCTTTTGAAGAATATTTTTTCAAGGACTACCAAAGGCGTGGATCTTTTGAAGAATATTTTTTCAAGGACTACCAAAGGCGTGGATCTTTTGAAGAATATTTTTTTCAAGGACTACCAAAAGCGTGGATCTTTTGAAGAATATTTTTTCAAGGACTACCAAAGGCGTGGATCTATTGAGGAATATATTTTTAAGGACTGCCAAACGCGTGGATATTTTGAAGAATATTTTTTCAAGGACTACCAAGGCGTTGATCTATTGAAGAATATTTTTTAAGGACTACCAAAGGCGTGGATCTTTTGAAGAATATTTTTTCAAGGACTACCAAAGGAGTGGATCTTTTGAAGAATATTTTTTCAAGGACTACCAAGGCGTTGATCTATTGAAGAATATTTTTTAAGGACTACCAAAGGCGTGGATCTTTTGAAGAATATTTTTTCAAGGACTACCAAAGGAGTGGATTTTTGAAGAATGTATTTTCAAGAACTAAATGCGTGTATTTTTTAAAGAATATTATTTCAAAGACTAACAAATGTGTGGATTTTTTAAAGAATATTTTTTGAAGAACTACCAAAGGCCTGGGTCTTTTGAAGAATGTATTTTCAAGAACTGAATGCGTGTAGTTTTTAAAAAATATTATTTTAAGGACTACCAAAGGCGTGGATCTTTTGAAGAATATTTTTTCAAGGACTACCAAAGGCGTAGGTCTTTTGAAGAATATTTTTCAAGGGCTACCAAAGGCGTGGATATTTTGAAGAATATGTTTCCAAGGACTACGAAACGCGTGGATCGTTTGAAGAATATTTTTTCAAGGACTACCAAAGGCGTGGATCTTTTGAAGAATATTTTCCTAGGACTACCAAAGGTGTGGATCTTTTGAATAATTTTTTCAAGGACTACCAAAGGTGTGGATGTTTTGAAGAATGGTTTTTCAAGGTCTAAATGCGTGTATTTTTTAAGAATATTATTTCAAGCACTAACAAATGTGTGGATTTTTTTAAAGAATATTTTTTCAAGGACTAACAAAGGTGTGAACTACCTAATACGTAGATTTAAAAAAAAAAATATTTTTTCAGGGACCAATGATCATTACTAGTCATATATATTTTAAAGAATATTTTTCCAATGACCATTACAAGGCGTGGATATTTTAATGAATATTTGCCAAGGACTTTCTAAACCTATGTTAAATGTATCGATTATTAATATTAAAAATTGTAACCATTGGAAACTCTCGAATGTGTCAATAAAAACCGCAAACTCCTCCAGATGTCATATCCACGTCTCTGAATTTCACCAAAAAGAAATATATTTTTTTATATTTTTTCTATTCCACGTTTATGATGAGATCAATAATTTGCGCCAGACATTTTAGAATTTCAAGAATTACTTTGTCGGTATGATTTTGAAACAATAACGTCTGGTCACAAGAAGTTGTAGTATCTGCTCCTGTTTCACTTTTTGTGTGTTTTCAAAAAAATGATTTTGTTTTTCTGAAGTTCTTAAAGTGCAAGCATAACTATGTATCGGTTATGTCGTCCGCACAAAACATAATTCAAGTGTCATAGGCTTGCAGTTCGCCTACAAGATTCTGAAAAAAATTCTCTCCTTTGTGTCTCGCTTCGACATGCATTTTTCATAATAATCACACTTGTAACATTGTTAAGAACTTACGGGAGCACTGTTGACGTTGTAAGACGTCATATTTTTTTGTTATTAATAATAAAGCTAAAATTCTTTTCGATAGGCCTCTTACGAAGTTATAATCACCAGTCGTGTAAGTCAGTGGCCAGCATACACCACCACCACCAAGTGGTAGAATTTGCTACTTATTGCCACTGTGTCAATGGAAGGCATGGAGGGCAACCCCATGGTCATATTTATTTTTTTTTTAATATTTTATGTTATTTTTTGTGGAGTGCGACTTATTTCAAAAACACTTTCAAGGTTTCCACTTGAATTTGTAAAGTATTGGCAGTTCTTGCACCGAAACAAAAAGTCACAAAAATTAAAGAGAAACAAATATACACGTACCTCAGAGTTCGGTAAGTATGTCTGGCTGTTTGTATTGGGACAAATATGCTGGTCTGATTGCACTTAAAAGTTGACTCCTGCGGTTTTGTTGTTCGGCCAAATGTTTCGCGAACAGGAGGGGGAGCTTCACAAAATAAAATTTCAAAGCCTTAGGGGTTTTATGATTTTTTGCTTTAGTTATTAAGCAAAAAATGAAAATATCACATCTGTGTGTATTTTTAAAACTTCAGATTGGCGCCAAAATATTTGTAAAACACAACTTTTTCTCCACGACGAAATTTATCATTTCTTTCCATTTGTCAGTTTATGAAATGGTTATTCATTAATTAGTTTTGTGGTTAATTTTTAAAAAGCGATACCCTACTCTCTTATGGCATACAAGGTGCATGAAATACACGACTGGGTACTAGATGTAATTGTAGGAAGGAGCCTCAATAATATCCCTGCCGCATCCGTACGAAGGAAAAGAGTTTCATCACAAGTACCAAATAGTGGTTTTACACATTTAACGTAATTGAAAATTTTAGTTCCACTCTGTACTGTTCATCTTTCTACATTGTTGGAAGGTCAGCAAAGTATTCCAACGTAGATGGTCAATCGGCTCACTTATTTCAGGCCAATATGCTCTGAAGAACGATAAAATGAAAATTCTAAATTGTTAAAAACAGGTTGGATCGTTAGGCAATATACCAAAATTGGAACGATACCAATTACTCCCTGAGAACTGCAAAAGTTTATCTGGTTGGAAAATGTTTCTAAATACCGTAAAGAGTAAGGGGCTTCTACGAACTGCCTGCAAACTATAGACATGTCTGGACAACGTTCATATTTGTTCTCTCGCACCACACCTGAAAATTTCCCACCAAAAACATTTGCAACAAATCAAAATATTCATCGGAAACCCCATATGTCCAGTCAGTTTGTTCTTCATGATAATGATATCAATATTTATGATATAGCTTGGAAATTTTACACTTATATTGCTAATGCTCGTAAGATGTTTTCTACTGCAAATGGTATATATATTGGGCAACGGTTTGAAATACAGGCCATTTGACAGTACCGCTTTTCGATATTTTTAGGGTTTTAGACTTATTTGAAAATTAAAGGAGTGTGTAATTTGGCATTTGAGGTTTTCGTAGAGTATTGCAGAAAACATTGACTTCGGTATTTTGAAGATTTTAGTCGAATTTTTTAAACGAAATGTATATAATTAGGCATTTTACGTTTATGGAGAATGACATACATCTATCTATGCAACAAATTATCAATTTAATACCATTTACGGTAATTTCAAGCTTTCAGACTCATTTTCCAACTAATGTGGCTGAAATTTAGCATTCCGGATTTTCGGAAGCCTTGACCAAACGGAATGGCCAACAGGAGATGTGTCGTGTTCTACCAGGACAACGCTATACACACATATACAGTGAACCCCCAGAGACTTCGGATGGTTGGTTGGGAAGTTTTAATAAATCGCCGATACAGTCCGGACTTGACACCAAGCGATTATCAATAAAGTCCTATAGTTCATAAAAAAATGGATTTCTTTGACAACTAATTGATATGGCCTAAGGACGAACATATTGCAACTGAAATAACCGCCGTATACAGTGTTGGCCAAAACCTGAGCACCTCCTCAGTAATTTTTTTAACTAAGTTATACAAATTGTTTTTATTTTTCTTAAAATTTATTTATATTTGTAAGTTATTGAAAAGTACAAGCATAAAGAATACACAATAAAAAAAATTTAAATTTAGAAAACATTTAAGGGACCCCCCCATTCCCGGTTTAAAAAAGTTTTTTTATTATTTGTATTTAACATGGAAAATTTTAAGTGAAAACATCAACAACTCTTAAAGACGGCAAGTGTGCTTCTAAAACTTTAAAAGTGATTTTCGCGAAAAAATGTATTTTAAAATGGCGGGCACGATATATGTTCCAAATTTTAACACCATATTTTGGACGTACGTAGGTATCGTATGAACTAGGATAACACCAATGGGTGATTTTCTTATTTTCCAGTTTGTTTTTTGTTAAAAATAGGCGATTTCCTAAAATCTAATTTTCCTACGTCCACCATTTTTTATACCCTTCACCACACTGTGTTACAGGGTATTATATCTTTGTGCACATGTTTGTAACAGGCAAAAATAAACGAGATAGGCACATGGTTCATTTTGAGAATATGCATAGAATCACTTTCTAAGTCGATTTATCCATGTCCGTCCGTCTGTCTGTCTGTTGATGTTAAATTGTAAACAACGTACAGGTCGCATTTATAATCCGATTTGGCTGAAATTTGGTACAGCTCATTTATTTGGCCCAAGGACGAACCCTATTGAAATTGGGAAAAATCGGTTCAGATTTAGATATAGCTCCCATATATATTTTTGTCCGATTTTTGGTAAATGGTGCACCAAATACCCTTAAAATCTTTCGATTTGCACAAATTTTGGCTTAGCGTACTGAATTATGTCGACAATGATGTGTGCCAAGTTTCGAGAAAATCGGTTCAGATTTAGATATAGCTCCAATATATAGTTTCGCACGATTTTTGGTAAATGGTGCACCAAAGTCCCTGAAAACTTTCGATTTGTACAAATTTTTGCATAGCGTACTGAATTATGTCCAGAAGGATGTGTGCGAAGTTTCGAAAAAATCGGTTCAGATTTAGATATAGCTCCCATAGATAGTTTCGTCCGATTTAAGGTAAATGGGGCACCAAAGTCCCTCTATATCGTTCGATTTGCATGAAATTTGCCACAGAGTACTGAAGTAGGTCCAGAATGATGTGTGCCAAGTTTCGAAAAAATCGGTTCAGATTTAGATATAGCTCCCATATATAGTTTCGTCCGATTTAAGGTAAATGGTGCACCAAAGTCCCTATATATCTTTCGATTTGTACGAAATTTGGCATAACGTACTGAATTGAGCCTAGAATGATGTCTGCCAAGTTTCATGAAAATCAGCCCAGATTTTGATATAGCTTCCATATATAGTTTCGTTCGATTTCATGTAAATGGTGCACCAAAGTCTCTATGTATCTTCCCATTTGCACGAAATTTGGCATGACGTATTGATTTGAGCCTAGAGCGATGTCTGCCAAGTTTCGTGAAAATCGGTTCAGATCTAGATATATATTTTTTCCTCCGATTTAATTTAAATAATGTGCCAAAGTTCTTAAGTTGCATAGCGTACTGAATTTAGTCCAGAATTTTATGTGCCAAGTTTCGTAAAAATCGGTTGAGAATTAGATATACCTGATATAAAGTAATTGACGCACCAAGAAACCAATACATGGCTGATAGAAACTAAACGTACAGAAATTAGTATAACTTAACCGGTGACAAGTTTCGTTGAAATTGTTTCATATTTGGGTATTGCTTCCATATATATTTTCGTCCGATTTTAAGTAAATTGTACATCAAACTCCTCATGTTTGTCAGATTGACATCAAATTTTGCACAACGTACAAAGAATAACGTAGTTACGTTTTCTAGAAGTCGATTTGTTTGAAGTCGATTTTCATATTTTGTCCCAAACGAATGACATGTTTATGGATAGATCTAGTCCGATTCACATTTAGATAAATATCACATATTTTATTTCATCCAATTTCATATTAATAATGCTGTTTAATATACATATAGTGGTGAAGGGTATCATATAGTCGGCCCCGTCCGACATTACTACTTTCCTTACTGGTTTTTAATTTTCGAAACTAAAAAGCCAAATTAATAACAGAGTAATATTTCTGATTGCGCTGATTTTTTTAATTTCGAATGTTCCAATGATCGGCAAATATGCCCGCCATCGAAAAAGGACTAAATTTACAATATTATATAATATTGACCCATTTTTGGAGAGGTACCGTGTAAGATTTTGATATCCGGCATACAATAATGTCTCTAGAGCGACTAGAAAACAAATATCGTATGATCATAACATAAAATTGTTGGTATCGTGTTGAGCAATAAACGAAACCTCATGTAAAAATTTCATAGCGATATGCGCGACACCTTTAATTATCTTAGAATAACTCCACATCCGATTACATACAACAACATAAATAATTAGAAACTTTGTCATGTATAACACAAAGGTTTGAGTCCATTTGACCCGCTAAATAGTGACCGATCTTCATCAAAACAGTCATGCTTATTCCATGGCCAGGATCCCCTTTTCTGAGTAAAATACCTTCATGTTTGGGACATAATTGTGGCCTCTAGAGCGACCAGAAAAACAGTCCATTTTATCCCCTAAGTATTAATCGATCATCAGCAAAGAAGGGTCTTCTTTAATCAGAACCCGAAAACTTTGTTTCTCAAAAAACCTTAATTTTTTAAAATTTTGTGCTTTTGTTTTTACTACACCAATTTAGTGACTATCGTAGGCTGCAAACTACAGTCGTTAAATTTCAATACTTTTGAATCCTCACGATTCGCATGCACACAACCATCATAATTGTATAGCATTAGTTTCGTTTTGTGACATGATTAAAACATTAAAAAGCCATTGGGCTTTTTCATAAACGAATAATACTAAGTCTTTAGCCGCCACGACGACAACAACAACGATCCTTCCTTCATTCATATACAAACCCACTCAACGCCTACTTTTATTCGTTGGAACATTCATTGGCGGCTTATGTCGTATATTTTCCTGATCAGGTAGTCATCCTACATTCATTTGTCTCCATCGGAATATTTACAATTGCAAATTGAACAAATAATGGCCTAGAGCGATATGATGGCAACGAATGTCTCCTCTAGCTTGGCATTAAAGCTACTGTATTCGGAATTTTAAATTCAATTCGGCTGTTCAGTAATAATTACATAAAAAAGATTTTTATAAAATATTACACATGGCATTTTTTTGTAATATAAGGTTATTTTAATTTTATTCCAACAGTGTAATCGAAATGTAGGTAGAGCCACTAAAAATCGAAATAAACAGGGGCTTATTTGGAGGTCTATTTGGGGTATATATTCAATTGACCCCTTATGTCAAATACTTTTTAGAGAAGCGAATCTATTATCTTCATGAATAGACACCATTCAAACTCGATTTCGTGGGTAAACTTCAGTATTATGGGCTCTTTGTTGAAACCACAAAAATGTAAGGCTTAAAATTTATTTATATCAATTATTTAAAAACAAAAAAATCCTTAACATTTCTAAATTCATTAAGACCTACCATCTAATTCTGAAACGCCTAACTCCTTTCAAATGTTCTCAGATCATTATCCATTCATAATTGTTTCTCCATCTCATAAGTATAAACACTTTTTCTATCCGAGCTACACAAATATAATGACATAATGATTATACTCACTCACCCAGCCATCTTGGCCGGGAATCTTCCAGGGGAACGCCATCCATGTGAACTCATATTTTGTGTGTGTTGTGTAGCACTAATCCCAAACCCCATCTTTGTTTTCATTCATTTATCCAAATGGATCGATGCACCGCGGGAGCATCTCATAAAATGAGAAACGGCTTCTTTTACAGCAGCCATACGGTGGTAAGTGAGAGTACGTTAACAGAACAAGCTAAGTCTGACATACAGAGGAACGGACAGACAGACAAGCGGAGTGGACATTAATTTCATAATGAGTTCTCTGCGTTGAAAGAAAAAAAAACGTATGAGAAAAGATGAAGAACAATAATAATAGCAGCATTGAAATAAAAGCATACTCCTGTTTTAAGGTGGGGATAAGGCTGCTTGATATATTATGGCAAATATCAAGCATTGGCAAAAATTGTGGTAATACGTAGGTTGTTTGTTTGCTTTAGAGTTGCCAAGGTAACTATATTACAAATATTGTTAAAGCTTCTCAAGAAGAAAAATAATAATATGAAATGAATTCTTAATCTCAACATAAAAACGCTGGCGAATAATGTAATCTTCCCCACTAATAAATCCTTGGTTTTTTTAAAAATCCTGACCAAAAACAATAAAAAAACCAGTAAAGTCGGACGGGGCCGACTATATGATACCCTTCACCACTTTGAGTATATTCAACAGATGAATCCTAACAGAAGTCGCATTTTTAAAGGACCAGTAAAATGAAATTGGAACCATAAACACGTCATTCTGCAACCGATACTAAATTGTTCATTTGGTCAGATATAGAAGCTATATCTAAATCTGAACCGATTTCAGGAAACTTAACACACATCATTCTAGACCTAATTTGTTACACTGTGCCAAATTTCGTGCAAATCGAAAGATATATAGGAACTTTGGTGCACCATTTACATTAAATCGGACAAAAATATATATGGGAACTATATAAAATCTGAACCGATTTTCAGGGAACTTAACACACATCATTCTAGACCTAATTTGTTACTCTGTGCCAAATTTCGTGCTTAAATCGACTCAAAAAGTGATTCTATGCATATTCTCAAAAAGAACCATGTATCTGTCTCGTTTCCTTTTGCCTGTTAGAAACATATGCACAAAAACAATACCCTGTACCATAAAAAAGAATTTGGTTCAAGAACCTCAAAACCTGAGGGCTACCAGAAAAAATAACCAATATTTATAATTTATAGTGGAGAGATGTGCTACCTAATAATAACTCGACGTACTAAATTACAGTCAATTTGGTCGAAAAAACGATCAGAACCCTCAAAATACCAAAAATTTGGGGGTACCGTTATATGGGGACTACCAGAAAAACTGGACCTATATTTATAATTTTTAGTGGAGTAATTTGGTACCCAATAAGAACCCAATGTACAAAATTTCAGAGAATTCAGTTATAAAACGAGCCCAAGAACCCGAAAATACCGAAAATTGGGGGTACCCTTATATGGGGGCTTTCCGAAAAAACTGACCTTTATTTATAATGTTTGGTAGGGAGATTGTACCAAATTTCAGCGAATTCGGTCAAAAAATGCGATCAAAACCCCCAAAAAACCGAAAATTGGGGGTAATCTTATATGGGAGCTATCCGAAAATATGGATCCATATTTATAATTTTTAGTGGAGAGATTTGCTACCCAATAAGAACTCAAAGTACCAAATTTCAGCGCTTTCAGTTAAAAAACGCGCTAAAGAACCTCAAAATACCGAAAATTGGGGGTACCTTTATATGGGAGCTATGCCTAAACGTGGACCGATTTTCTCCAATTTCAATAGGGTTCGTCCTTGGGCCAATTAAGTGACCTGTGCCAAATTTCATCCAAATCGGATCATAAATGCGACCTGTACTTTGTTAACAAAAATACATGGACGGACGGACAGACGAACAGACGGACGGACGGACGGACAGACGGACATGCATAAATCGACTCAGAAAGTGATTCTATGAATATTCTCAAAAGGAACCATGGGTCTATCTCGATTACTTTTGCCTGTTACAAACATATGCACAAAGACATAATACCCTGTACCACAGTGTGGTGAAGGGTATAAAAACTGCAACAAAGTCAAACACCATAATTTTTACATTTATTTTTTTAGTGGATCAAAGCAAAAATTTCGGAAATAGCATCAAATTTTAGAATAAATGTAGATTTGTTCAAATTGTTCACCTTTGGCACGAATTATGGCCTTCAAACGGCCAATGAAACCGTCACACGTTGCCCGAATGTTGCTCTGCGGAATTTTGACCCATTCCCGGTGAAGCGCTTGCTTGAGGTGATGGACACTTTGGTTGGCACTGCTTTCCAAAATACTCCAGACACAATAGTCCAACGGATTGGTATCCGGATATTTTTGTGGCCATTGTGCGCTGGAGTGCTTAGTTCCAATGTGCTGAGTCCTGTTGGAATGCGGACAAAATGTTTGCGTGCCCATGGCTTTAATGCACCCCCAGAATATTTTCGTGATAATATTCGGCAGCGGAGAGCGACCTTCGGCTGTTTTGCCAGCCCACACTATCACCATGGCCGGCGCTTGATTTGTGGTGGCCAACCGAAGGTGCACATTTTCAGCTGACCACTTTGGCAAGTAAACACGATCATTTTGTTTGTTTACAAACTGCTGGACAACGAGTGTTTTCTCATCGGAGAAAATCAAATTCGGCAGTTCACCACTTTCGGTCAAGCGAAGCAACTCTTTAGTTCTTTTGAGTCTATTTTCTTTCTGTTGCGCTCTAAGTTCTTGCACTTTTTGGAATATCAATGGCTTTACCCCGAGCTCATTTTTCAATATTTGCCGAATGGAATATTGCAATATTTTCAGCTCACGAGTCATTTTTCGGCCACTGCGACGTGGATTTCAATTAAGTCGCTTCTTTACTTTTCGAACCATTTCTGCTGATGTTGCTGTTTTCTTCCGTCCACTTCCTGGACGTCGGGATACGTTACCAGTATCACGGTAACGAGCGATGGTACGAGACACAAAATATTTATTTACATTTAGATGGTTGAGTTCTCTAACGATAGTCATATTCTATATTCCGAGCAATGGCCGATTATAGTTCAACAGCTCCACTTTCTAACCCTGGCATATTTTCCAAATCTTGTTTTCTCGCTTTGGTCGCTTTAAGTTTTGGTTGATTTGACCCTAGAAATATCATCATGTAAACATGATTTCAGGCTGAGAAAATTCGTATTTGTACACCCAAACCAGGTTATCAAGAGAACACTGTTCATTTCTACGTCTTCAAATCCCCATCGATCCCTCTGTAAGTGGCGTACAATTGGCTACAAGTTTGGAACGGGACTTTGGAGTGGAAATAACTGTCGCAAATACCTCACAACAAGAATTAAGAATTTGTGGTCAATTTTGAAAAAAAAGTTGAAGCGTTATATAAATAGAAACGTGAAGGACCTGAAGAAAGATTTAAAACGGAAAAGGATTAAATATCCACAGAGATAACATGCGAATTTTTGCCTGCAAGTCTAAGTGCGATCATAAAAAAAAAATTATTTCCAAAAAATTGGAAAAAATGAACATGTGAACCACGGAAATCCGAGCCATTTTTTATGTAAAAAATATGTCTATCATTCTATTAGAGTCGTTCGATAATTTCAAAATTTTAGGAAAATCGTACTCCAAAAGTTAATGTGTTTATTTTCCGTCTTTCCTTCACGGATTTTCGAGTTGGTGGCAACTCTAAGTTTTTGCAGACATATCATCGTTAATTATATTTAAGCATCCAATGGTTTTGCGTTGAAAAACAAACACACACATCGAACGAATTTGTATGATGCGGTTGTTTTGTTTGTGATCAGTCGGTCGTGTGTCTCTATTACATAAAAACTGAAATGATGATCGTCAATATCAACGAACCGGAGAAGAATTATGCCTGGGATACAGCTTCTAATGGACGGACCTATATTGACTTATGATGATAGTAGTAGTTGTTGTTTTTCTTATTAATATCAATGGGATTATCATTTGAAAATACACTGAGTTTGCGAATCAAAACACAGGGAACAGTGATCCCCGGACAACAACACTGCAACAGAGTCTAAACATCAATGCCAGGACAGTGTTGATGATTTTGGCATTAATTTATGAATGTTTTTGCGCGCGACTGGCAAAAGCAAATGCAGCAGAATAAAACACAGAAGACGAAGAGGAAAAACAACAAAAAGCTCAGGCGCACTTGTTGTCCACTGACTGGGTATGGGGCTCGTCAAATCATCTCAATGTCTTTGATTCTATCTTAATATGACGTTCAACTGTCTTGTATCATTTGATGATTTACTTGTTTATTTGGCTTAAGTTCTTCCTGAAACCGTAGAAAAAAAAACTGGAGAAAATGGAAACGCCAACAGATCACCACCAGCAGTTACGGCAAATCAAACGTTCATTCATTTCTTTCTGAATGTTTACGACATTTATGCCACATTTAATTGTTGAAGCTATCGTTGTTGTTTTGTTGTCATTTTAGGAGTGGGGGATTTAATTGAGAATCGACTGCGATTTGTGTTGTCAGTTAGCTCTTTACAGGATATTTGATAGTTACTACAAAGTCTTAAGATGAGGTTGTGTCTCTTAGCTGAGATAAGTTGTTGCGAACATGCGAAATTGTATTTTAGTCATGGTGATAGACAACAGGGCAGCATTGGTATTATTCATGTTTTCATGGGTATGTGACTCAGTGAGTGAGCCAGTAAAAATTAGAGTTTATTGTCTCGTTCGTTGATGACCGATAATTAGCATATGTTTTGACATTAAGTATTAAAACTTGAAGTGTTGATTTTATTAGCATTTTTGTTGTTTTTGTGATGGACACTATTTGATTATGAGTTGGCTAAGGAAATAGTCTTTTGAGTGGGGATTATCTAATTGACTATTTTGCGTAAAATTATATTGATTTCATATCCGGTCAATTGAATTACATCAAGAAAAAACAACATAGTTTTAATACAATGGTAACTTCTATGTCCAGAAGGCCTGCAGAAGACATACGGTAGACCTATAGAAGGTTTAGATGACCAATAGAAAAACGTATATGTATAGAATCGCTTGTATATAACTTCTATGTTATATCTACTGAAAGAGTCAGGATCAGGGTCTACCGAATGCATCGAAGACATTCAGAATGTATTTTATGTAGAAAAGACTTAAGGAGGGTAGGATGTTTCAGAGAAGATTAATAGAAGATATTCTACATATAGAGGACCTAGGACCTAGTCAATTGCTATCTTCAAACGGTCCAGTTGTTGACAGTAGAGGTCAGAATTTAGCGTCGGACCCCATGGAAGCAGCTTATAATAAATAATCCCCTTTCAGTCCCACCAAATGCATAGCAGAACCTTCCTGGCCGTTAGTCCTGGTTTGGCCACCATTCGAGGTGCTTCTCAGCTCTTTGGCCATCCTATTTTTTCTGTTGGTGTGGCACCCAAACATCGAGATTCTTTTTGAATCCAGCTTTGTGTAAATGGTTTGAGACAGTTTTATGGCCGATTTTTAGCTCCTGGGCGATGTCACGACTGCTAATATGATATGACATAATGGATTTATTTAAATGGATTTATATAAATATGAACCGATTTTCACCAATTCTAATAAGGTTCGTCTTTGGGCTAAATAACTGATCTGTGCCAAATTTGATCCAATTCGGATTATAAATGCGACCTATATTTTCTTCACGACAATACTTGGACAGACGGACTTGCATAAATCGAGTCATAAACTGATTCTAAACCATGAGCCTATCTCGTTTCCTTTTGTCAGTTACAAACATATGCACAGACATAATACCCTGTACCACAATGTGGTGATGGGAGTAAAAAGGTCCTAAAGCTCTTATTTTATACTGATTTTTTTGCAGCAAGGTATTTTTTCATGGGGTACTCATAAAAAAATTATACATGTTACGAATTATTTTAGCGTCCATGAACTTCAAAGTCAATTTACAGCCACTTCGATACCAAATGAGGTTAAGACCTTCAAATTAAAGTCGCTAGTGGAAAATTTCGCTGAGACTTCCAAAATGAAAAGTGGTGCGGTACCGCTATATGGAGACTAAAACATGAATCAATCCCTGAAAATTATCCCATTAATAAAAGCGATGTACGAGGATGTATAACTCTCAACGGAAACAAAAGCCAAACAGAGGCAAAACCTTTACTTTCTCGGACAAAGAGAGACCAACCTGTGGCCGATTGCAAGGTGTACGGTGAACTTCAGATATACCCAGGAAAGCAAAACATAACATATGTGAAGCATATATATAATCGATTCTGCTATACGACAGTAACACCATCACGCATAAGCTACAGAAATTCTGGCCCAACACCATAAATATCATAGAGTTGCGGAACTAGAAACGAAGTAAAGAAATTCATGTTATGATGTAGCGAAAAGTAGTGGAGCTAGCAATTTATGGGGCTATACTATTATATATGGGCTACACGAAAACGTGAACCGATATATCCCATTTGCAATGCCTAACATCCTACGAGTACTAGCAAGGTCTGCGCACAATTTAGGAGCAGTACCTTAAATACTGCGATCGTGATATCAACAGACCGACCTGCATAAATCGACATAGAATTTTATAAGGGGACAATTTGTATTGTTGAACCAATCGAGCTGTATTTATTGTGTGGATTTTAAATAGTACCGAAAAAGCTAATATCGTGAAATTTGTATCGTTTCTATTAGTTGGAAATATTCTAAATTGCCTAAAATATATTCAATGTATTAATATTTGGCTTTACATCCTATATTTCTATGAGTAATTATTGTTATACCCTACACAACAATGTTGTCAGGGTATTATAGCTTTGTGCAGCCCCAAGAGTTTGTAACGCCGCGAAATATTGGTCCTAGACCCAGCTTTAAGTATACCGATCGCCATATCTCGACTAGTTGAGTCGATCTAGACATGTGCATCCGTCCGTTGACCGTCCGTCTGTCCATTATAATTTGTAAACACGATGCCGGCTACACTTATGGACGGATTCTGGCCAAAGAAGACTCCTATTGTTTTTTTAGTTCTGATCGGTTAATATTTAGGCGATGAAATGAACCAAACGCTTTATTTTTTCTGGTTTCTGGTCGCTCTAGATACCACAATTATGATCCGAACATAACAAAATTTTACATGGAGAAGGGGTTTGCGCCAAAGAATAATCATTATCGTTTTGATACAGATCGGTTCATATTTATATATTAATTCTTGAAAACATAGACCCAAGAAGTTGATAGTATATCCAAGAGGGGCTGTAGACATTTAAAGTGATACCAATTATATTGTACTCTGATGTGGGAGTTAGATTTAAATATTTACAGGTGTCTACGTATTCAGATATTATTAAGTAACCAATACAAATTTTGGGGTGAAAAAGACCGAAAACTTAATTTTTTGTTTTGTTCGAGTTGATCTATAGGCCACAATTTTAAGCCGAGAATCACAACACAACCCACGGCTGTACTGAATATTAGTAAAATTTGGAAAATATGTCAGTGTAAGGAAGAGGTGCTGTTGATCTCTAATCGGGTAAGATGTCGCAAATGTCGCTTTTTATACCAAAGTTGACACCCGCCGTTTTAATCACAAGTAGGTAGGTAGTATGGGGAAATATATTTTAAGGCTATATATGTCTAAATTGCTCATGATATTATTTAACATACCTTATTATCTAAATTATTATCTAAAAAAAATGCCCTTTAATAGTAACTATGTGTCTACCATGTCCCAAAATGTGGGTATCTTTGTTTATTTAAGCACGGATACAATTTTTTCTGCAACAATATTCCTCTGTGTTGTTAAATTTGTTCAGAAAAAATACTCCTCATTTTGAATTCATCAACTATTTCGTGTAAAGTTACACAGAAGTATGAAAAATGTTTATAAAAATTATCTCAATACCATAAAACAGTTATTACGGGTTTAAATAAGATCTTACAAAGAAGTGTAACATTTCATTTTTAGCAGCACTTACTTCAAAAAGAGAATTCAATTATCATATAATCCCCCAAAAAAAGAAAGCCAAAATTCATACCTTTTTTTGGATATCGTTTTCAATTTTTAAAACAAACACAAGATCAAATCAATGTTTTTAATTTGATAATTTTTGAAATAAAAATGGTATTAAAACGGTACATTTGATGTTAGTATTTCATGTTTACAAAATAAGAGTTCTTTGAACGCCTCATCATCAGCAGCAACAGCAGAAGTTGTGAAATGCGTGTGGATGCATCTCTGAAACCTTAAAAGCCATTAAGACAAACCACATTGCAGCGGCCAGTCGAGCATGGTTAAACTCAATAAAATTGGTGATTTTTCAAATGATATCAAACACATGAAAAAAAGAAGTCATATGTGGAAGTATAACAGTCGTGTGGACGATGACTGACTGGCAAAAAGACGTACATAAGGAATTATGATTGTAAAATTAAGGAAGAGAAAGGAATGCAATAGGAGGTAAAGACGTTGAATTCAGGACACCCTACTATACATATTAATAAGTGTAAAATAAATGGGGTTCAATGATATAAAATTTGTATATCATATTGAAAACTTATTGTCCCTTTCCCATAATTGCAAGGATCTTAAATTCATAGAGAATGCCTGCGGTTTCCCCATTATAAAGTTGAATTTTTTAGAAGAAATATAATTTTAAAGTGTAAGTGCATTCATTACCCCTCTTATACCTATTCAAACCCTGATTTTTTCAAGGCACCACAACAAGTGATCTTATTTTCGCAACTTCTACCAACAGTTTACAAGCGCTAACATAAGGTAGTACCAAACTACCCTAATTTATTTCAAAAGTAGAATTAAAAAAACGAAGCAACTTTGGCTTTACTTACAAAGCATCACTTAAATGAACACTTGGCTTATCGGTTTTAGTGATGCCGTTTGTTTTTCTTTCGTTCTTCGCTATACATCCTCTTAGGACTTCCTTCTGGAACACTTGCCGTTCCAACATTGTTGATATGGAATTAACGGAAGGTAAGTGTAAATATATACAAACGACGACTACAGCTAACATAATAATTTCTTAACTCTAAAGAATACAACAAATCCTCCTTTTATATTGTTGATGACCAGTGAATGTGTAAGAAATGTAGCTGCTGCTGCAGCTCCAGAATTTACAGTCTGCAACATCATCAACAGCGACCGCTGACATTGATAATAATATGGCGCGTTAACTTAATCTTCTTAGGAACTCAATTCCACTCAAAATCTGCTGCGCCTCAAAGGTATGGGTAAAATGAAAGAAATGAACTTTTTGTTTTGAGCTTAACGCAGTGGTAACATATTATCATGGTATTATGAAGAAAAGTAAGGTAAATATATGCAATGGTGTCCTTCCATGGACCAGAATATTTGATGGAATGTGATATCTACTTTAAAGCGTAGAACTTTCTAAATATAACCGATATACAATTATACAGGTTTCCCTTATTACATCCAGGGCTGCGGAGTTGGGAAAAATAACTCTACTTCAGCCAAGAATTTTATTCTAAAAGTTCGGCCGGGCCGAACACAACTATGTGCGTATAACCATTATTCACACATAGTTTGTGTGGCCACGCAGGTACCACTTATACTTTTGGGGGATACATGTTTGGGGGATAAAATTAACAAGAAAAAAATGAAAATATAAGTCGGGGTTGCCGACAGATATATATCCTCAGCCTATGGTTTACGGAGGTCTTCGGAATTAAACACAGGTTTTATTATTCGCTTAATTTTTATCAATTTGTTATTCAATCTGCTTTAATTTAATAAATTATATTGACCCTTTCTGGAAGAGAACTTTATATAGGCTTTGAAAAGATAATAGAATCGCCTAATATTGACCGTTTGTGGGGGAGCAGTCGCCTCAATTCGTATCGGGCCCAAATTAACAGCGCTGTACAAACACATGTCCTGCGTGTGGACTCACGATACGCTGCATCTCTCTAACTGTCCTGCTAAACCCACTCATTTGTCTCCGGAATCTCTTTGGACGTGGGCGATACATATTGCAACCTTCTTGAAACAGAGGAGTCAGACCATGGAAACAGAGGAGTCAGACCGGAATAATGGAGAAATATAATAACAACTGACACTTCTTTTCTGTGAAAATCGACTACTAGAGCTTTTTGCAAATACAGAGCAGGACTTCTATAAGAGAGGTATTTTAAAGTTGCCTTTAAAATGGCATCAAATCATACAACAAAACGGTGCAGATCGGACATTCCGAAGTATGTTAAATAAAGTCTTATAGTTCATATAAAAACCAGTCGTCATCAGTTGAATCCTAACAGACGTCGTCGGTATTTTTAAATTTCTTTAACATGAAATTTCATTCATAAACATGTAATTCTGCAACCAATACCAAATTGTTCAGTTGGTCAGATATAAAGTTGCTTCTTACAATGGGACAAAATTATGGAAATCAATTTAAAGAAAATATCAATCGGACACCCGTTGATTATTTGGATAAACATCTGATAAACATGAGGAGTTTGGAGCACCATTTACTTAAAATCGGACGAAAATATGTATATATAAAAGCTATATATATAAGCTATATATGTATATATAAAAGCTATATCGAGGTATAATAACGGATTTCTTTTTCCGTAGCTTTCAAGTGGACTTTTGAATGGATTAAACCTTTTTTTTGATATATTTTAAAGGGTTCTAATTTTTGTGTATCCAACCACTCGACTCGAAGAAATCAGCATCCAACGTAGTTTTCCTTTGGTATACGGTGAATGTTAATATGAAAAATTATTGTATTTTAGATTCTGCGTATCCTCAAGTAATTGAGGAGAGGCCATTGCATGCAGAACATGTCACTGTTTGGAGCGCGTTTTGGTACAAAGGTGTGACTGGACCTTACTTTTTCGAAAACAACAATAGAATAGCTGTCACTGCCTACTCGGAGCATTATGGCCTATTATATACAACTTTTTTATACTGCTATTAAAAATTCGACATTTAGAATATGTGGCTTCAAGAAGACGGTGCCTCATGCCATACAAATCGAGCGAATATGGCTTCATTGCAAGATACATTTCTTGGACGCGTTATTTCTCGTCGTGGCTATATTAACTGACCTCTAAGATCATGCGATTTGGCACTATTAGATTATTTATTATTATCTGATCATCGCCGAAAATCAAAGGCGTTGACCTTGACCATAACTGGAACCTCAGCGCTATATTTGCCACCTCCAGTGTGGTAATGGGTTACTAAATAATATCTGAATAAGTAAGCACCTGTAAATATTTACGTGTAACTCCCACATCTTAGTACATACGGCAATATAATTGGTATCAATTTAAAGGCCAACCACTCCTCTTGGATATACTATCAACTCCTCGCGCCTATGTCCTTCAGGAGTAAATATATACGCTATAGAATACAAATTTTGTCATATTTCACACCAAAGTCAGGGTCCATTTGACCCGCTAAATATTGACCGATCCTTATCAAAACAGGCATGCTTATTCGTTGGCCCGATCCCCTTCTCCATGCAAAAATTCGCGGAGTTTGGGCCATAATTGCGGCCTCTGGAGCGACCAGAAAAACCGACAAAAATAAAGGTTTTGGTCCATTTCATCCCCTAAATATTAACCGATCTTTTCCAAAAACAATAGGGATCTTCATTGGCCAGAACCCATCCTACATGCAAAATTTCGTAAAGATTAGTCCATAACTGTGGCCTGTAGCGTGTTTACAAATTATAATGGACAGACGGACGGACGGACGGACGGACACACATGTCTAGATCGACTCAGCTAGTCGAGATATGACGATCGGTATACTTAAAGGTGGGTCTATGACCAATATTTCGCGGCGTTACAACTCTTGGGGCTGCACAAAGCTATAATACCCTGACAACATAGTTGTGTAGGGTATAAAAATATATCAGGAACAAAATATTTCATATGTGGTTTATAAACGTTTATGTTTTGAACCACTCACCTTTGTTGACTCAGGACATCTTTGACTTTGCGCACGACTTATACCCAATCGACATCGTAGTCGAAAGTACTGGAACAGTTATACATAGGAACACACGGATTCATATCCTCCATACACTTTATTTTGATAAAAGTTTTGTGAAGTCTCAACGGTTTTTCAGTATTTTTCTTTAATTTCTCGTTCAGGCATTTGCTTATAGTGAAAACTCGCGAGATCTGTCTGGGGTCGGAATGGGGGAAAAATTCTTACATGGCCATAAGCGGAATAATTTCCTTCATATATATATATATATATATATTCTTCAGTACTTCATCAAAGGTCTGTTTAATATGTGTCATTCCTGTTTTATTTCTTTTTTTAATATACGTTCCTCTTTGAACGTTTGGCTTAAGATCCGATTATTGTTCGTTCTTAGTTGTTCTTTACAGATCATTTCACAAAGAAATATAAATCCAAAATGCGGTCAACGAACCAAATCAAGAACATATTACATAACGCATTTCTTCATGAATTTCTTACGTAATCGAAATATTCTTTCAGGACAAAGAATAACCTACAATTAAGACAAAAGAACAAGCTTAATTATGGTTTACGGGCAAATGTATAGAATGAAAATGCAATTTGTTATCAAAAAATTTGGTCTGAAACAAAGTAAGTGTTAAAGTTGTCTGTCATCTAAATAAATCACAAATTATTTTTTTCTCCTCAAAGAAATTTTCAAGAATACAAATGAGAGGTTATAAATTAATTCTTTGAAAAATATCCCTCCAAGAACAAAAGTATATCCCTTTATATAATTTTATATCTTGTTGCTTTTCTTCGAAAGGGAGATTTATGATGTTGTCACTCATCATCACCTTCAAATTGACTTTAATAATACAGAATTTTAAGTAATAAAACTTTCTTCATTATCAAATTATCTTTCAACAACATTGGGACAATTATATTTGAGATTGTATTTTCATTTCAAAAAAGAAAGGACAGAAGGATTAAAAAAATATATTTAAGATATTCGATACAAGGCTATGATAGACCCTGAAAAGGTATTCTCTAAAAATCAACTCCAGTGATAGCCCCTTAAAAGGTATTCTCTAAAAATCAACTCCAGTGATAGACCCTTAAAAGGTATTCTCTAAAAATCAACTCCAGTGATAGACCCTAAAAATTTATTCTATAAAAATCCACGCCTGTGATAGAGCATAAACAGCATTTTATAAAAATCCACGCCTGTGATAGAGCATAAACAGCATTCTATAAAAATCCACGCCTGTGATAGAGCATAAACAGCATTCTATAAAAATCCACGCCTGAGATAAGATTTAAAAAAATATTTCTTTCAAATCCAGGCCTATGATAGACTTCTTAAAAAATTCACGCCTGTGATAGACCTTGAAAAAATTATTCCTTAAAAATCCACGCCTGTGATAGACCTTGACAAACATCTTTCTTTATAAATCAACGCCTTTGATGGGCCCTGAAAAAATTATTCTTTAAAAATCCACGCCTGTGATAGACCTTAAAAAATGTTTTATTAATTCCACGCTGGTGACAGGCCTTTAAAAAGTATATTTTTATAATCCTCTTCAACCAACCCGAATCTTTAAATTTCTACTTATTTCAATTCTCCTCAAACCATGTTCTAATTCCGCATGTTCATGTTCTAATTCCGCATAATTAAAAGGAGCCTATTCTATGAAATCAATCCCCGAAACAAACATGTTCTTATGAATACAAATCATGTCAGCACTTTATTAAAAGGATGCCAAACAATCTTGTTAGAGTTGCAAAAAAATTGCAACAACAAAAAACAAGAAAAAACAACCATACACAACAACATCACAACCACACTTGTTTTAATTATGCCACAATTTCTTTACGAGTACTCCCGGATGATGACAACAACAATGCTCCTGTACTCTGATGTCCTTAAGCCATAAAATCGCCACAGTCGTCATTGTCAACAACGCAACAGAGCACAGCACAGCTTCGCAGCAACTACCAGCATAAAGCTGAGATTATTTTAATTTGTTTTCAGTTAGAGCTTCTGTATGCAGGTAGCTGTTGGGGTCCACGTATGAGAGACCACCACCTTGCTCTCACCCTCACCCCTGACGAAAAATACTTGCAAGTGTCAGTGGAATTCCGGCTACTTTTGGCCGGATAACCTGACAGCTAGCAAGTCAAACTTCTTTTTTCGTCGTTGTGTCGCTGCTGCTGTTGTTGTTTTGTGTGGCATAAATGCTTATGCTCAGGCTTATGTGTAAAAACTTTAACGCATTTCATTGTCAGCACACACGTTGCAAATGTGAATTCAATTGATGAATGCCCACTAGCCACGCAATCTAACAAGGAAGGGTAACTTCAAGTCACCACGTCGATTGTTGGGATGGATGATCTGATTCGTGTACGTTCGTAATCCCCAGCATGGATATGATGCTAGCCAAATTGAAATGTTTACTTACTTAAGGTTTGCCTTTATTTTTTAGTTTGTGTAGCTAAAGAAGAACATGTTTAACATTCTGACGCCTATTAAATGCCACGTGATCTTTGTTCAAAATCAACTCAAGTCAAGTCACATTGAAACCCGAAAAAATGCATATATGTACATTTCTTATATGTATGTTGAAGTCTAAGCTTGATTGTTGCAAGTTCGCCGGGCAATGTTGTGCTGATTCTTTGAAAATCGATCGCCTAAAAATTAAAGCATATTTGTATTTATGCAACATTTTGCAATTGCATATCAACGCATTTCTGTGGACTTGTGTTAATTGAATGAATGGCATGTATCAGGGGTGAGCAACCTTTGTCCATTAATTTCCTCAATATAATTTATACACTAGGAACGAGGGGGGGGATTCAAAAGACTACCTGAAAATTTATTTCTGGTAAAAATTTCTTCGAAAAATATGAATATATTTTCAAAAATATGTTTTAAAAAAATCTGTGACTGTAATTTATTTAAAGAAACCACGCCTAAGAAACATTTTTAACCAGTAAGAAAAGTAGTTAAGTCGGACGGGGCCGACTATATGATACCCTTTACCACTTTGGCTATTTTCAAGAGATGTATCCTAACAGACTTCGCATTTTTGAAGGACCATTGACATGAAATTCGACTAAGTTAAATATGTGATCTGTGTCTATATGTGAACCGACTTAAATCAACGATCAATAGCCGGATATATTTCGGACCCTATAAAGTATATATATTCTTGATCAGCGTAAAATTCGATGACGATTTTTGCAGGTACGAATTGAGATAGTTCGCCAAAATTTAGCATAAGGTTGTCTCCCGTCTGCAGGACCGTTATATGGGGGCTACCCGAAAAAATGGTAGCCTCCATATAACGGTACCCCCAGTTTTCGGTATTTGGGATACTTGAGTAATATTTGCATCTGAATCAATTTTTACAAAACGCAATAGTCGAGGCTCACTTTAGTGCCTTAGCTTAACACACATTAGGCTATACTATACTAAAATTTGGTGTCAATCGGATAAAAATTAAGATTTTTGGTGCACCTTTCACTTAAAATCGGACGATCCTATATATGGGAGCTCTATCTAAATCTAAACCAATTACATCCAAACTTACCAAACCAATTTCGATACGTTGCGCGTAATGTGGTGCCAATCGGACTGATTCTGAACTGATTTCAATAAAACTTGGCACACGTTAGTATATCCTAACTTCGGTACGTTGTGCGACATTTCATGCCAATCCGCTTAAATTTGACTCATTGGTGCACCATTTGCTTAAA